>NC_073377.1:142894542-143072181 GCF_028641065.1 Leucoraja erinaceus
CCGAGCTGTGCCCCCTCATCCACAACCCGGGTTCCTCTGGAGTTGGAGCGGGGCTGGGCTAGAGTTGCTGCTGGCTGTGAGTCTCTGGGATCTCCGTGCTTGCAGTCAGTGTCCCGTTGGTCCTGACGTCTTCGGCCACCCCCCTGGACTGGAGCTGAGACTGGGAACTGTACCGCCCTTGCCCCCTCCCTCTGCAACTGCAAACAACCCCACAGTTCCCGTCTCAGCTCCTGTACAGGGGGGTGGCCGGAGACGTCACAGCCCGAGCTGCGCCCCCTCATCTGCAACCCCAAGAACAAGACGTACCTTGCACACCATCAGCTTCTGTCCCTACGGGGAGCGTGTTCCTCTGGAGTTGGAACGGGGCTGGGCTGTGGGTCTCTGTGCTTGCAGTGGGCCTGGGGGTTGGTGTCCCGTTGGTCCTGACGTCTCCGGTGACTGGCACTGACCTGCTGGCATCGCCAACGTGAAGACAGTGTAAAGCCCCCGCGCCGGTGCAATAGACACTGTGTATCGTGAGTCTACCGTGGGAACTTTTTAACTCAGCGGGCATGCAGCAGCAGATTGTCAATTATTAACCCTCCCGCGCAATATACCCTCACCTTCTTTTTTATGAATGGGGATTTAGTTCCCCTTTCTTCGAGGACCGACCGGAGGTTCCGCTGTCACCTCTGCGGGCCGCCCTCGGTGAACGTCTTCAAGGACCTTTCTTCAAGGACCGAAAAAATGTCCGCTATTCGGAGCTTTTCGTTATTTGGAACTTCGGATAAAAGGTTGTGCACCTGTAGTACAAATTGTAACAAGTCGCCAATTAATGTTTATTTACACGGCTTCATCAGTTTATCTCTTGAATTATCTGTTCATGTTTATTTAATAAGAGTAATTAAAAGATATACGTTTATGTAATGCTTTTCCATTCCTACCAGGGTATCTCAAACCACATTAAGTATTTCTGAAGTTTAGTGAATGGTAACAAGGCATATGAGAAAAGTTTACCGAGCTTGTAAAGTAGAATAAATATGTTGGTTTCTAAAAAGCAGAGAAGAATTTAATGATGTGAAATAATAAAATAGTAGATTTTAAAAGCAGCTACTTTATCTGCCTTCATGGTAGAAGGTGTTACAAGCATGCCAGAAATGGGCTGTACAGGGGTGCCGGGAATCTAAAATACTGTAAGTGATGGTGCCGAATGGCTAGTAGATAGACACAAATGCTGAAGAAGGGTCTCGACTCGAAACGTCGCTCATTCCTTCTCTCCAGAGATGCTGCCTCACCCGCTGAGTTACTCCAGCATTTTGTGTCGACCTTTCGATTTAAACCAGCATCTGCAGTTCTTTCTTACACATGGCTAGACAGACGTTTGAGACTATGGGACGACTGTTTTAATAGATCCAATCAAGTATACACAGAACTCCAAGTGTGATCTAAGCAATGTTTTGTCCAACGGTAACATAGCAATCCAACTCTTAATCTTAAGGGCCTGTCCAACTTGGCGATTTTTTTTCGGTGACTGCTGGCATCATTGGCAGACATATTGGGTCACCAAAAGCGTTGTTTTTTTTCTAGTGTCGCAACAATTTTTTTGTTGCCGCTGGATTTTGAAATATTCAAAATCTTTTGGCGACGCTGTTATGACGCCGGCAGTCGCCGAAAAAAATCGCCAAGTGGAACACGTCCTTTCGTCTCTTGGCTGATGAAGGCAAGCAAGCCACTTACCTTCCTCTCTATCTTCTCTACCTGGGTCCCCATTTTCAGGAACTCTATACTTGTGCCCCAAGATGTTGCTGTTCAACAACACTCCCCAGGTTCCTCTCTTTCACTGTGTACACCTTGCCCTTGTTAAACTTCCAAAAATGCATCACAGTCATACAGTGTGGAAACAAGCCCTTCGGCCCAACATGCCCACACCGACCAACATGTCCCATCTACATTAGTCCCACCTGCCTGCGTTTGGCCCATATGCCTCCAAACTTGTCATATCAATGTACTTGTGTTATTGTTTCTTAAACGTTGCGATAACCCACCACCCTCTGTGTGAGAAAGTTATGTCTAGGGTTCGTATTAAATCTTTCTCCCCTCACTTTATATCCATGTTCTCTGATTCTTGATTATCATATTCTGGGCAAGAGACTCTGCATATCCCCCATGTATTCCTCTCATGATTTTGTACACCTTTATAAGATCACTCCTCGTCCTCCTGCGCGCCAAGGAATAGAGTCCTAGCCTGCTTAACGTCTCCCTATAGCTCAGGCCCTCGAGTCCTGGCAACATCCTTGTAATGTTCTCTGCACGCTTTCCAGCTTCACAACATCTTTCCTATAACATGTAGCAATGTTACAAAATTTTGAAATTTTAAAAATCAAGTCTGCAATTCATCCCATCAGATAAAGCATAAAAAGAAGTTTAATTTGAGACCTAATTCACTTTCATATCTTCAGTATTAAAAAGGTTATGGACATTTTCATGCTCGGAAATTAGCATCTTGTTCCCTATTGCTTTTCCATTGACTTAACACAAAAGCCGTGATCAAGGACAGTCGAAAGCCCCATAACTTACTTAAAAATTAAGAGCTGAAAGAAATTTTCAGTTATTTTAGTTTGAAGCAATCTGAAACAAATATGAAACCATCTTTCTTGGATGACCTGAAATTAAAGCATATAATTAGTTAGTTACCCAATTGTAGCTAATTACAAAATTCAATTACTAGATCTAAACATCTATCCATTTCTTTAAAAAAATTAACATTTTTAAATAGCCTAAGTGTCCAAACAACATTCACACAAGAATTCACAATATAACATGATTTTTAAATCTCGTTGTCATGGATTTATAGGCCAAATGGAAGGAATTTAGTGTTTAGTTCCCATAAATTAATGGCCATTTAAATCATCTTGCGAGTGGGTTTTTCTGGAACGCGATCGTTTGGAACGTTGCGGTTGCGGTGTATTTAAACCCCATATCGGCAGGAAAAATACTGACGGTTCTTACGGGTCCAAAATCACCGTTTTGCAAAGTAAAATGCGGATTAAAGGCATCCTAAGAAGCATGTTTATACATAAAATAAACGGCTTTCCTTTACCTGTCCCGTACGTGAAATCCGTCCCCGTTGTTGGCGTTGACGCCTTTAGAAGCTGATTTCTAAATTACTCCAGCGCTTAAAAAAAATAACATTTTTAAATAGCCTAAGTGTCCAAACAACATTCACACAAGAATTCACAATATAACATGATTTTTAAATCTCGTTGTCATGGATTTATAGGCCAAATGGAAGGAATTTAGTGTTTAGTTCCCATAAATTAATGGCCATTTAAATCATCTTGCGAGTGGGTTTTTCTGGAACGCGATCGTTTGGAACGTTGCGGTTGCGGTGTATTTAAACCCCATATCGGCAGGAAAAATACTGACGGTTCTTACGGGTCCAAAATCACCGTTTTGCAAAGTAAAATGCGGATTAAAGGCATCCTAAGAAGCATGTTTATACATAAAATAAACGGCTTTCCTTTACCTGTCCCGTACGTGAAATCCGTCCCCGTTGTTGGCGTTGACGCCTTTAGAAGCTGATTTCTAAATTACTCCAGCGCTGAATGAGTCGGGTGATTTAAAAAAATAAAAAAATAAAAAATAAAAAAAAATTCACAGAACCGTCGGAACAATTCTTCAGCTAAAGCTTGCACTCCGAGAAAATATATTCAGGACAGGTAGGAGAATAACCGCATTTTAACCCCCCCCCCCCCCCCTCAAAGGTGCCAAAGTCGCGCACACGGCCAGTGGCAGAATTGCAGCCCCGCTGAAGGCAAGTATTGTAACAGACCTATAACATGGCGCCCAGAACTGAACACAATACTCTAACTGCCGGCCTCACGTCTTGTATAAACTGCAACATGGTCTCCCAATATTCTGACTGTTGAAGGCCAATATGCCAAAAACCTTTTTGACCAGCCTATCTACCTGTGATGCCACTTTCAATGAATTATGTACCTGCTCTATAACACTCCCCAGAGACCTAACATTCACTGTGTTGATCCTGCCCATGCTAGTCTTCCCAAAATGCAACACCTCATGTTTCTCTGTATTAAATTGCATCCTCCATTTCTCAGCCCACCTGGCCAATCGATCAAGATCTTGCTGTAATATTTGACAACTATCTTCACTATCTACAATACCACCCATTTTAGTGTCATTTGGAAACATTAAATATACCCCATGTACGCTCTCATCCAAATCATTGGTATAGATGAAAAACATTAATTGGCCCAACACTGAACCCTGAGGCACACCACTGGTCACAGGCTTCCAATGCAAAAAGTAACCTTCCACCTTCACACTCTGCTTCCTTCCATGGAGCTAATTTTATATCCATTCAACTAACTCCCCTTGGATCCCTTGCAATCTAACCATCCAGAGCAGCCTACCATGCGGAACCTTGACAAATGCCTTGCTGAAGTCCATATGCAACATCTACATCAACCTCTTTGGTCACATCCTCAAAAATCGCAATAATTGTTCATGAGACGCGACCTCCCACGTACCATACCATGCTGACTATCACAAATCAGCCCTTGTCCATCTAAAGCGTAGAAATCCTATCCCTCAGGATACTGTCTAGTAACCTTCCAACCACTGATGTTAATCTCGGACTCTCGGACTATCCTTGATCGGACTTTGCTGGCTGTAGAAGGAGAAGTTTAGAAAGAAGGAGAGGTAATCGGTGATGTTTCGGGCTGAGACCCTTCTTTAGACCCGAAACGTCACCCATTATCAGGGCTCTCGCTTAACCTTTTTTCCCTGTTGCCAGCTGGGCAACCTTGGCAGCTTTTTAGGTTGCCAAATGACAGTTTAGGTGGTCATTTAAGATGGCTTGCATGACGCGTGCTCGGACGAAGTGCGTAGTTACCAGTCGGAATTATGCTAAATTAATCAATCAATCAATCAACCTTTATTGTCATCTTGCAAGCAACAGTTGTACAGTGCAAAATGAAAAGACGTTTCCCAGGGAATAGCGGAGCATCGCACATGAAATTTAAAACGTTTCACACATAATAACACTAAAAACAATCCAGTCCCTGATGGAACAGTATAAATAAATAGTTAAAAGCAGGTAAAACACAACGTTAAAATACAATAAACCAATCATAAAAATGTCCGGGGCAGCTGATTAGAGTGGCCAGTGCCAGTTATTAAAGTGTCCGTGCCAGCTGCAGAATCAAGTGACTGTGAGTACAGAGTGACTGTTTAGCAGCCTCCCAGCCTGTGGTAGGAAGCTGTTTAGCAGTCTTGTAGTCCAGGCTTTGATGCTTCGATATCTCTTGCCTGATGGCAGGAGATCCAGCATTCACATATTATTTCTGCTTCAACTATAGTCACAAACTAACAAATTCACCAATCAAGACATGATATATACCACAATGACATGCAGCAAAATTATAATACAGTATCTCAACTCTTTTTACACATTGCAATTAATGCAATTTTTATTATTTCTTTCCACTTCCAAACAAAAATGTGGTTGGATTATTCATCATATGATCAACCTGTGTTAATAAATCCTGGACCTTGATAACATATATGCTTAACCATGCACACTACAGATTGATGCAAGCATGTTTTTTGTGAAGGACCGAAAATTATCATGACATGGCCATAGCATGGGTCGTTATTGCTATTGGTACAGAAACACTCTCGCTTCCCACATAATTTATCCACAACAAAATATACAGGTTGCAAGGAATTTTCTAAAGGCATTTTATGATAATGGCTGTTAAATCTGACTATACCCATCTAAACAGGTTAAACACCCCCCCCCCCCCCCCCCCCCCCCCCCCACTCCCCCCCCACCCTCCTCCACTCTACTTCCGCCTCTGACTGACACCTCCCTCCTCCAAGGGTTTGCTTTGAAAGCGTAGTGGCAGCAGCAGCCGTTATCAGGCCGGGCGGGGTGCAGGAGGAGGAGATGGAGCCGCTGCCGTGCGGAGCCCGTCATTCGTTCCGACCTTCCATCACGCCACACTTCGGTCGACGGTATAAACCAAGTTGCCAAGCCGGGCAAAATGGCTCGCCGTTTAGGTTGCCCGGTAGCACATTGAGTGGTCAGTGGCACCCGGGCCACCGTTAATTTCGAGCCCTGATTATACGTTATTCCCTTAACATGTATCTATACACTGTAAATGGATCGATTGTAATCATGTATTACCTTTCTGCTGACTGGTTAGCACGCAAGAAAAGCTTTTCACTGTAACTTTGATTTCACGTGACAATAAACTAAACGCAAGTCATTTAAGTGTGGTTGAGATGAAGTGAACTGCCGTACAGCTCCAGGTTCAATCCTGACCTCTGTGTAAATCATGTCAGCGAGCCAAGCTTAATTAAGATCGGCCAGAAGAGTGCAATTGAGGCCAAAAATTAGATGGCCTGTCGTATAAAATAGCATGTGTAGGAAGGAACTGCTGTTGCTGGTTTAAACCGAAGATAGACACAAATATGCTGGAGTAACTCAGCGGGCCGGGCACCATTTCTGGAGAGAAGGAATGGGTGACATTTCGGGTCGAGACCCTTCTTTAGACCACAGCATGCCTAAAGGACTGCACAGTGAACTTCTGTTCCGATTTCTTATGTATATTGTTATAAATTTGTTGTTTAGAAACATAGAAACATAGAAATTAGGTGCAGGAGTAGGCCATTCGGCCCTTCGAGCCTGCACCGCCATTTATTATGATCATGGCTGATCATCCAACTCAGTATCCCGTACCTGCCTTCTCTCCATACCCTCTGATCCCCTTGGCCACAAGGGCCACATCTAACTCCCTCTTAAATATAGCCAATGAACTGGCCTCAACTACCCTCTGTGGCAGAGAGTTCCAGAGATTCACCACTCTCTGTGTGAAAAAAGTTCTCCTCATCTCGGTTTTAAAGGATTTCCCCTTTATCCTTAAGCTGTGACCCCTTGTCCTGGACTTCCCCAACATTGGGAACAATCTTCCTGCATCTAGCCTGTCCAACCCCTTAAGAATTTTGTAAGTTTCTATAAGATCCCTTCTCAATCTCCTAAATTCTAGAGAGCATAAACCAAGTCTATCCAGTCTTTCTTCATAAGACAGTCCTGACATCGCAGGAATCAGTCTGGTGAACCTTCTCTGCACTCCCTCTATGGCAATAATGTCCTTCCTCAGATTTGGAGACCAAAACTGCACGCAATACTCCAGGTGTGGTCTCACCAAGACCCTGTACAACTGCAGTAGAACCTCCCTGCTCCTATACTCAAATCCTCTTGCTATGAAAGCCAACATACCATTCGCTTTATTTACTGCCTGCTGCACCTGCATGCCTACCTTCAATGACTGGTGTACCATGACACCCAGGTCTCGCTGCATCTCCCCCTTTCCCAATCGGCCACCATTTAGATAATAATCTGCTTTCCCGTTTTTGCCACCAAAATGGATAACCTCACATTTATCCACATTAAACTGCATCTGCCAAACATTTGCCCACTCACCCAGCCTATCCAAGTCACCTTGCAGTCTCCTAGCATCCTCCTCACACCTAACACTGCCCCCCAGCTTAGTGTCATCCGCAAACTTGGAGATATTGCCTTCAATTCCCTCATCCAGATCATTAATATATATTGTAAATAGCTGGGGTCCCAGTACTGAGCCTTGCGGTACCCCCACTAGTCACTGCCTGCCATTGTGAAAAGGACCCGTTTACTCCTACTCTTTGCTTCCTGTTTGCCAGCCAGTTCTCTATCCACATTAATACTGAACCCCCAATGCCATGTGCTTTAAGTTTGTATACTAATCTCTTATGTGGGACCTTGTCGAAAGCCTTCTGGAAGTCCAGATACACCACATCCACTGGTTCTCCCCTATCCACGCTACTAGTTACATCCTCGAAAAAATCTATAAGATTCGTCAGACATGATTTACCTTTCGTAAATCCATGCTGACTTTGTCCAATGATTTCACCACTTTCCAAATGTGCTGCTATCCCATCTTTAATAACTGACTCTAGCAGTTTCCCCACTACCGATGTTAGGCTAACTGGTCTGTAATTCCCCGTTTTCTCTCTCCCTCCCACTTCAAATAGTTGGGTTACGTTTGCTACCCGCCAATCCTCTGGAACTACTCCAGAATCTAAAGAGTTTTGAAAGATTATTACTAATGCATCCACTATTTCTGGAGCTACGGTTTAGTCACGAGGCCATGTTCCGAGGATGGTGGTCCCATCTTTGCAAGGCACAGAACTATAAACTTGACAACTGCAGTGATACTTTTGCCAGCTGATTTAATATTGATGTTTTTATAATCTAAGAAAGGAATTACCAATTTGTGTACAGCAATCTTCTGGCAACATTATGGCAGGTTTATCATGTATGTCAAGCATGTTTTATCGTCATATGTCCCAGATGGAACAATGCAATTCTTTCTATTGACGTTGATTAAGGAACTCCAGTAATATCTCTGTGTTGAAAGGAACTGCACAACTGGAGTCATTCAGCGAGACAGGCAGCATCTCTGGAGGGAAGGAATGATCAAGACTATAGGCAGGGACTTCAACCTGACACTACTTTACAATGATGACATCTTCAATCCTGCACTGGAATGTCCTTCTGGAATTCTGCAATTGTGTCGTGAACATTATTTCTTTGACCTCCCTCTCCCCCCCCCCCCCCCGTCTGAAGAAGGGTCCCAAACCGAAACGTCGCCTATCCATGTTTTCCATAGATACTGCCTGATCCGCTGAATTACTCCAGCACTTTGTCCTTTTGTTATAAATCAGCATCTGCATTTCTTTATTTCTACATTCTAAACAGTACAATGCTAAATGGGACCCGTTGGTTCCATGTCAAATGGGAGGCTTGGACCCCAACCAACCCGATCCCCCAACGCAATATTCCACGACTCACCCATAGCCCCCAACTGCGCAGATGCGGCTCAATTCTCCTCATCCCCCAGCACTCTCTCCACTTCCTCTTCACCCTCCCTCCTTTTTCCCGTCTCCACCTCCCCTCCCTCACCTCTCCCTCACTCTTCTTTCCCCTACCCTCCATCACTCCCTCTCTCCATAACTCCCCTCCCCTCCCTACCCCCCTCCTATCCCTCTATCCCCACCTCCACACTCCTCACCTCCCCCTATCACCCCCACTTCCCTCCCTACCTTCCCCACTCATAGCGCTATCGAGCACCGGGTTTGTGAAATGTAAAAACAACGCAAACCGGAAGATAACAAGATGAGAGTTGTAGTTATGTATAGATAGATAGATAGATAATACTATTGTAGGTTTGCAGATTGTGGCATGGCCAAGTCTTGTAGTTTATAGTTTAGTTTAGAGATACAGCATGGAAACAGGCCCTTTGGCCCACCGGGTCTGCGCCACCCTGCGATCCCCGCACATGAACATTATCCTACACCCACTAGGGACAATTTTTACATTTACCAAATCAATTAACCTATAAACCTGTACATCTTTGGAATGTGGGAGGAAACCAAAGATCTCAGAGAAAACCCACGCAGATCATGGTAAGAACGTACAAACTCTGTACAGACAGCACCCATAATCGGGATCAAACCCGAGCCTCCGGCGCTGCATTCGCTGTAAGGCGGCAACTCTACCGCTGCCCACCGTGACTGCTGGTCGTGGATACCTGATGGGTTATGGAGTCGTACACTATAGAAACAGGCCCTTCAGCCCATCTAGTCTGTGTCCAAACATCTAAAACCCATTGACACTATATACTAACACTATTTTATCCTCCCTACATACCAACTTTCCCCATTTTCAACCTCTCAGTTCAGTTCTGCTTGTTGTCACGTGTGCCGAGGTACAGTGAAAAGCTTGGTATACATCACAATAAACTGAACTGTGTGGTTGAAAATGAGGGTCGTTGATAGATTTACACATCAGGGGCAATTTATTGCGGCAATTAACCTACTGCCTATCATGTATTTGAGATGTGGGTGGAGCCCTTATGGTCAATGGGAGAGTGTATTATCTGCCCACAGCAAGAATCAAGTGTTGTGGAAACATTAATTATATTTTGTATTATATATATATATATATGGTGTTGCAGTGGAGGATCTCGGTGTATGTCCCTGATTATTATTGTAGTATGTTTTAGAACAAGGTGATAGGGTGTGGATAAAGATATCGCTTGGAACCAAGGTTCAGTGAATAAACATCACGCTGGATCTTGCAGAAACCTGTCCTGTTAGACTTTAGCTCCATATTCATATTGATGCAAATCTAAGGCGATGAAATGGTGAAGTATTGTGATCTGCAATAAATGACAAGGTTTACACAGAAGGTAGACAAAAATGCTGGAGAAACTCAGCGGGTGAGGCAGCATCTATGGACCAAAGGAATAGGTGACGTTTTGGGTTGAGTCCCTTCTTCAGACTGATGTGCGGGGGGCGGGAAGAAGAAAGGAAGAGGCGGAGACAGTAGGCTATGGGAGAGCTGGGAAGGGGAGGGGAAGGAGGGAGAAAGCAAGGACTACCTGAAATTGGAAAGGTCAATGTTCATACCGCTGGGGTGTAAACTACCCAAGCAAAATGGACTCTCCTCCTATTTGCGGTGGGACTCACTCTGGCCATGGAGGAGACCCAGGACTGAAAGGTCGGATTCGGAATGGGAGGGGGAGTTGAAGTGCTGAGCCACCAGGAGATCAGGTTGGTTATTGTGAACTGTAGGGGTCCCTGTCACTGTTTATTCCGAACAGCTCCGTCACAGAGGACTCTGTGATTTACGGACTGTTCCCAGGGACGCATTCAGAGACTGACATCGAGACTGACTGCTGGAAGGTCATCAAGTCGGCGAAAAATGCTCTTTGGTCTGCCCGAGCGCTGTTCACCACCCAGCAGAGTGAGGCGTCCGTCGGGGAATGTTGCCGAATGGCCCGCTGCAGACTGCAGGAGTACGTGCTGAGGGACGCACTGAAGCTCGGTGCAGCCAACGCCAAGGCTTGGTGGGGGAGGACCACAGTCTAGGGTCATTCCGCTGCTGGACATGGGGGGCAGGGTGTGGTGGAGATGCCCCTCAAAATAAGGGAAGGGATTCCACACCAGTGGACCACAGGAGTGGCAAGGGTGGGGGATAAATTTGTGAAATTTGAGCAATGTATGTACAATTTGTATAGCCTCCGAAAATGTCGGATGCATTTTTTGCACGGTTCATGTATTGTATATATTTATTACCTGAATGAAGACTATTTTGAAATTTAAAAAAAAAAAAAATGTGAACTGTGCGGAGGTGTTGGACAAAGCGATTGCCAAGCCTGTGCTTGGTCTCACAGATGTAGAGCAGTTGACACCTAGAGCAGCGGATGCAATAGATGAGGTTGATGGAGATTTACATAGAGGTCAGGATTGAACCTAGATGATTGGAGCTGTACGGCAGTATTTCTGTTAGCTGCTTGCTCAAGCCACCTGTTTCGTCATGTCCTTTTCTTACTGCTGGCTATCTTCACTTTCCACTCTTCATCTTAATGCAGGGTTTCAACCCAAAACATCGATCATTCCTTCTCCCCCACTCATGCTGCTCAACACACTGAATTTTCCCAGCAGATTGTTTATTGTTCCAGATTCCAGCATCTTGTGTGACCAAGCTATAAATCAGTTGATAGACACAAAATGCTAACTTAGCAAGCGGCAAGCGGCATCTCTGGTGAGAAGGAATGAATGAAGAAGGGTCAAGAGCTGAAATATCATCCTAAAAGCATTTGTTGCGCGCTCACCAGTAAGCGGAAAGGCAATACATGGTCTGAAAAAGAGTCTCTCGACACCCATTCCTTCTCTTCAAACGACACCCTGAGTTACTCCTTCTCAAATGAGCCATTCAGTACAGATACAGGTAGCCTGTCATTCCGCTGAGTATGAACCAAATTTTGTTGCAGTCATACATACAATTACAACAATGATATTAACATCCACCCAGTGATTCACCAGTCACTGTGATGGAGGCAAAAGTCTTAGGTCTGCAGTATCGTTTTACTCTGAAGATTACAAACTCAGTACAGTACTGAGGGAGCACTGTACTTTTAGTCTAGTTTGGTTTAGAGATACAGCGCGGAAACAGGCACTTTGGACCACCAGCGATCCCCGCACATTAACACTATCCTACACCCACTATATTTTACATTTATCAAGCCGATTAACCTACAAACCTGTACATCTTTGGAGTGTGGGAGAAAACCGAAGATCTCGGAGAAAACCCCACGTGGGTCACGGGGAAAAACGTACAAACTCCGTACAGACAACACCCGTAGTCGGTTTCGAACCCGGGTCTCCGGCACTGCATTTGCTGTAAGGCAATAACTCTACCGCTGCGCCACCGTGGCCGCCCCTGTGCTGTACTGTTGCTATTGCCATATTTGTTTCCTCTAATGCTATCGGAAGCCTGTTTAAAATCCCATTGCACTCTTGCGATGAACAGGAAGGGTTTCCTCGCCAATATTTCTCCCTTTTCCAAGATCATTGAGACAGTCATTATCTCATTGCTGTTTGTATGACAATAGTTTGCATGTACAAATTAATTGCCTCATTAGCCGCATTACACAGTGATTACACTTCAGATGTACGTTGACTCTAAAATGGTTTAGAACCATCTGTGTAATGCGACTGCTTTGATTAGGAGACACAATACCCCAACACAATAACGTATGTGGAGGATGGCCCTGGAGCATTAAATGAATGTGTTGGAAGTAACTGCAGATGCTGGTTTAAACCGAAGAAAGACACAAAAAGCTGGAGTAACTCAGCGGGACAGGCAGCATCTCTGGAGTGAGGGAATGGGTGACGTTTCGGGTCGAGACTCTTCTTCAGACTGAAAGACATGGGAAAGGGAAACGAGAGATATACACGAGAGATGATGTAGAGAGATAAAGAACAATAAATGAAAGATATGCAAAAAAGTAACAATGATAAAGGAAACGGGCTAATGGGTGAAAACGAGAGGCTGGTGCAACTTGGGTGGGGGAGGAATCGTGAGAGAGGGAATGCCAGGGTTACTTGGAGTTAGAGAAATCAATGTTAATTCCACTGGGCCGCGCTGCCAAAGCGAAATAAATGTGCCAGGCTAAGAGCTTTGGTAATTTTTACCATATGGTTTTATGGTAGAAATATTCATCATGTTTGGTATTATATTTATGTAGTGTGCAGTGGAATGTTTTGGTGAATCCAACTGATTATTATTGTAGTACAATCTAGAACCTGGTGATAGGGTGTGGATAAAGACATTGTTTGGAACCAAAGTTCAGTGAACAAACATAGAGCTAGATCTTGCAGAAACCTGTCCTGTTAGACTTCAGCTCCAAATTCATATCGTGTAGGAAAGAACTGCAGATGCTGGTTTAAATCAAAGGTAGACAAAACAATGCTGGAGTAACTCAGCGGGACAGGCAGCATCTCTGGAGAGAAGGAATGGGTGACATTTTGGGTCAAGATTCGTATCAATGCAAATCTGTGCTGCTAAAACAGTGAAGTATCATGATCAACAGTAAATGGCAAAGTTTAACAATTGAAAATATTCAAAAGACCAATAAGGAAGGAAAGTTAACTCTAAATTAAAATGGGGCAAATTGAAATCAAATTCTGCACTGAAAGAGAAATAGACATTGAAAGGAAGCATTAGAAAAATATTACATTTTATAAATCTCTTAATCGCAGCTATTCCTTTCTGAGCCCTAACTCTCTGCATCAAATTTTAATTACTGCTGTATTTGCATCAAGGATTTCTTGAAGCTAATAGAGTTTGGTGGAGAAATATTTTTTTTATCAAACTAATGGCAGAACCGAACAAATATTAAAGCAATTTGAGATAATTTGCAACATAGGATATATCTTCTCTCAGGTTAGCTGGGTGCTTTAAATATTGTAAAATGGATACATCAATGCACAAATTAAATGTAAATGTTGCCATAAGTTCTATAACTTTTTTTTAACCTTTTTTTTGAGTGTGGCATAGTCAATAGTTATAGACAAGACTGTTTTTAGTATAACTTGCATTATTGAAGAAGGGTCTCGACCCAAAACGTCACCCATTCCTTCTCTCTAGAGATGCTGCCTGCCCCGCTGAGTTACTCCAGCATTTTGTGTCTATCTTCAGTTTAAACCAGTGTCCACAGTTCCTTCCTACATATATTGCATTATTGAAAGATAGATGCAAGGATAAACATGGAAAAAGTGAGATCTATCCTGCAGTGTTCCTTTCAATACACTGTTCTTGGATTTTGAGACAAAGAAATAATCAGGCTTCCTATACTCATCAGAGTAATTTGAATCTGCAATACAAAATGATGTTATTCCAGGGCGACGCGGTGGCTCAGCAGTAGAGTTACTGCCTTAAGGGCCTGTCGGTGAAGATTTTGCGAATCCAAAAACCCTGGGGCGTCGTGCGTCATTGCCTATGCCACCATATCTTACTATGCGCCATGCGAGCATCACGTGCGTGTCGTGCGTAAATGATGTCGCTTTGTGTGTCGTGACGTGTAAATGATGTCGCGTAAATGACGCGCAAATAACGCCCAAGTTGGACAGGCCCTTTACAGTGCTTGCAGCACCGGAGACCCTGGCTTGATCCCAACTATGGGTTCTGTCTGTACGGTGTTTGTATGTTCTCCCCGTGACCTCGTGGGTTTTCTCCAAAATCTTCGGTTTCCTCTCACACTACAAAGACATACAGGTTTGCAGGTCAATTGGCTTGGTATGAATGTAAAATTGTCCCTCGTGTGTGTAGTACAGTGTTAATGTGCGGGGATCGCTGGTTGGCGTGGACTTGGTGAGCTGAAGAGCCTGTTTTCCTAAACCAAACTAAACTAAGCATTGGTGCACACGAGTTGGTACACTACTGAAATAAGAAATACTGAAATCTGTCCCTAATTTAATTTTCTGTTCACAAAACACTTCAGAATGAAAAGGTCAACGTTGGTTAACTTTTCAACCTACCCATCTACGTCACCTATTCCTTTTCCCCAGAGATGCTGCCGGTCCAACTGATTTACTCCAGCTTTTTGTTCAATTTTCAGTTTAAACCAGCATCTGCAGTCCCTTCTTACACATGCCCATATTTGTACCTCAACCGACATAAAAAGTCCGAGAGACAGCACAGAAGCAAGTATTTGGGCCCAAGGAGTTTAAAGCTGACCACAAACCATCCCTTTATCACAACTGGTAACACAAGTTTTTATGATCAATACCAGTAATGTCTGTGCAGTGGGGAAATAATAAATTAATTAAATAGTACCACAACTAATGTTTTTATCCAGCCATCCCATGTAGAGCAGCAATGAACCTCTTATTTGGAGAGCTACATTTTCTTTAGTGACACTTTGGATCCCTGACGAATGACATTTTTATCCTTATTTTCTGCAGGTGTGATGTGTATGGGCGGGTTAGTCTATGCTGTTGGCGGTTTTAATGGATCTTTAAGGGTGAGAACAGTTGATTCTTATGACCCAGTCAAAGACCAGTGGTTCAACAATGCTAACATGCAGGACAGACGCAGCACGCTGGGAGCGGCAGTGCTGAATGGAATGCTCTATGCAGTTGGAGGATTTGACGGGAGTACAGGTACGTTGAAATTGTGAATACTGCTCTTTCATGTTATGTATTAATGAATGGGTGCATTTTCAACTTATTTGTAACTTAAAAACTTATTACAGTTATTAGTTAAAGATCTGCCTTTTTTTAAAACAAGTGTACTGCAAATATTGGTTTTTCATGTCTGGATTATTTAACTGCAAGCCTCAACTTTTCTGTCAAGTCACCCCGGCATTCCCTCTCTCTCCATCCCTCCCCACCCAAGTCGCACCAGCTTCTCATTTTCACACAACATACAGCTAACAATGGCCTGCTTCCTTTATCATCGTTACTTGTTTGCATATCTTTCATTCATCGTTCTTCATCTCCCCATATCAGCGTCTCTATCTCTTGTTTCCCTTTCCCCTGACTGGTCTGAAGAAGGGTCTCGACCCGAAACTTCACCCATTCCTTCTCTCCAGAGATGCTGCCTGTCCTGCTGAGTTACTCCAGCTTTTTGTGTCTATCTTTGATTGAAACCAGCATCTGCAGTTCCTTCCCACACATTTATATTATTAAATCACACTCCCCAACTGCAAGAATACATTACATTCAAAATAAACAACTTTTGCGGCACATTTGATTGATGCCTTTTAAAATATAAGTGTTGTGGGGATAAAAGTTGATTTAGGTTGGGGCGGGAGGGTGAGAGTGAAGGAGGATTTTAAAAAGAGAGTAAAGATGGTGATCAGAAATATTAGAATTGGGAGCAAGTCAATAGACAATAGGTGCAGGAATAGGTCATTCAAGCCAGCACCTCCATTCACTGTGACCATGGCTGATCATCCACAATCAGTACCCTGTTAATACCTTCTCACCGTATCCCCTGACTCCGCTATCTTTAAGAGCTCTATCTAACTCTCTCTTGAAATAATCCAGACAATTGGCCTCTACAGATTATAAACAGGAAAAAAAATAAAGGTGGCTAAATATTGTATAAACGCCTACTAGTTGGATAAATATATTACTTCAAGATGTTCATTGGATTATTTATTCTGGTTTTGATCTGATCTGCACTCCAGATCACGTTGTAATTTAGCTGCTTGTTATGGAAACGTTAAAGGTAGTTTAATAGTGAACAAAAACATGCGAGGATTTGTCAACTCGTTAAAAACTAAGCAATACAAACCACAGTGATTCACAGATTGTACTGAATTAACTTTCACCAGTTTTGTGGGCGGCACAGTGATGCAGCGGTCGAGTTGCTGTCTTGCAGCGCCAGAGACCCGGGTTCGATCCCAACTATGGGTGCTGTCTGTGTGGAGTTTGTACATTCTCCCCGTGACTGCGTATGTTTTTTCCAAGATCTTCGGTTTCCTCTCACACTCCAACGACGTCCACGTTTATTGGTTATTTGGCTTGATACAAAAATATAAATGATCCCTAGTGTGTGTAGGATAGTGTTAATGTGCGGGGATCGCTGGTCAGTACGGACGCGGTGGGCCGAAGGGCCTGTTTCTCTAAAACTAAACTAAACTTAAAAAGATGAACTTAATGGGTCAAGGTTAGGAAAGTTGATCTAAATTGCTGCAAACCATCCAGTCACATCCTTTTAGAAAGGGTATGAATGTGAATAACTGAAGGCATTGAGAAAAGCACAAAGTGCTGGAGGATCACGGCACATCAGGCAGCATGTGGGAATGCAATGAAAAGGTGACATCTATTCCCTGCTGCAAAACGGTTTGCTTGTACTGATTCTCTGGAATATCCACTAATTGAACTAGAGGTTGCCCTACCCTGCAATGTTAGTTCACATTGCCCTGTAATTATGTTCAAAGGATAATTCTGAAGTAAATATTCTGAACACCTATCGTACAAGCACATAATTTTGCTGTGTTTTCCAGGTTTATCATCTGTGGAGGTGTATAATGCCAAAGTGAATGAGTGGTTTCATGTAGCACCAATGAACACCAGGAGAAGCAGTGTAGGTGTAGGTGTTGTAGGTGGTAAGTACTGCTGAAACTGTTTTGTACAGTGTACTGCAAAACCTGTTGTACATGCCCTTCACAGTTTGCACGATTATGATGAATAAGTTGGTGTATTTGTGGAATAATTTTTTTTAAAGCAGAAAATGCTGGAAACATTTTGCCAGACAGCATTTCCTGTTTTTTTTCTTCAGATTTTTACATGGAATCTCTTAGATTTTGTTTTGCTAGTTACTAAGTTGAGTTTACTAAGCAGTGGATTTATGTTGTCCAGGAGGCTGGAATTAATGTGTGCCTCTCAGGACACTTCGTGACGGTTGTAATGTTTAGGAAGGAACTGCAGATGCTGGTTTACACCAAAAATGCAGAAGACACAGTTGAGGGGCGGAAATCGCTTGTCAAAACTGGGGGGGGGGACACAATTTATTGGTGGCCGCGCGCGCACACACACAGACACACACACGACTTCGGAGGCTTCGGCCGTGTCTTGCGGAAAGCGGATATTTTTAATAGATTTTTGTTCAACGAATTAAAAAATCCGGATTACAAAACATGGGGGGTTTGTTTCCCACTTTTCAAAACATTGGGGGGGGGAGGACGTGCCCCCCCCCCCCCCCCCCCCCCCCCCACGATTTCCACCCATGACACAGACACACGAAGATAGACACAAAATTGAGTAACTCAGCGGAACAGGCAGCATAAAGTCTCAGTCTGAAGAAGGGTCTCGACTCAAAACGTCACCCATTCCTTCGCTCCAGAGATGCTGCCTGTCCCATTGAGTTACTCCAGCATTTTGTGTCTCTTGTGATGGTCGATGTCAGATCAACAGGATGATCATCATTAAGGCGCACTGTCTTGCTTTTCTTTGGCACTGTTACAATATATGCAAAGCTTTAACCAGGTTATTGGGTTCTCATGTTTGTTAGGTGTGCTGTATGCTGTTGGTGGCTATGATGGAGCATCGCGACAATGTCTCAGCTCTGTGGAGGCCTACAACTCTGCTAAAAATGAATGGGCTTATATTGCAGAGATGAGCACCCGACGCAGTGGAGCAGGTGGGAAACCGGAAAATACAAATGGCGTATTAGTGTTTTTTTTTTAACATTTTTTATAAGGAGAAAAAATGCAGAAGAGTAGGTAGGCAGCTGGGGAACTGGGCACTTTGGAAAACACGCACAAACGTAATGGAGTGAAACATTTCTGTTATTTCATTTTAAATCCATTAAGGGCAGAAAGTTGCTCCTTTTTGTTACTTCTGTAGCACTACAATGAAGAAATGTCTTCATGATATTACAGAATGGTTACAGCGTGGAAGCAGACCATTGGTATTGGTTTTGTACTGCCGCTTGCACTGAAATATAGTGGAAAAACTGTGGCTTGCAATCAGTCAAATCACACGTGTACAATTAAGCGATACGCAAATATAACATGTTGTGTAAAGTGAGAAATACTACAGTGAAGAATACAGTGTTACAACATAGACACAGGGCAAGTACACAGGAGAAAGGCATGGTCTTCAATGTTGTGAGTTGAGAGATTATTCCATCCTAGTTTACGGAAAGATCTTTCTGTCACCTGATAACAGTGTGGAAGAACCTGTTCCATAGATACATAGACAATAGGTGCAGGTTTGCCCATTCGGCTCTTCGAGCCAGCACCGTCACTCAGTGTGATTATGGCTGATCATCCACAATCAGTACCCCGTTCCTGCCTTCTCCCCATATCCCTTGATTCCGCTAGCCCTAAGAGCTCTATCTAACTCTCTTTTGAATGCATCCAGTGAATCGGCCTCCAATGCCTTCTGAGGCAGAGAATTCCACAAATTCACAACTCTCCGGGTGAAAAAGTTTTTCCTCATCTCAGTTCTAAATGGCCTAATCCTGATTCTTAAAATGTGGCCCCTGGCTCTGGACCCCCTACACCGGGAACATGTTTCCTGCCTCTAGTGTGTCCAATCGCTTTAATAATTTGATATGTTTCTATGAGATCCCCGCTCATCCTAAATTCCAGTGAATACAAGCCCAGTCGTTCCATTATTTCATCATACAAGAGATACAAGATACAAGATACATTTAATTGTCATTTGGACCCCTTGAGGTCCAAACGAAATGCCGTTTCTGCAGCCATACATACAAAACACATAGACCCTTTGACCTATACTCAACGCCTTCATGAACATAAACATCCATTAGCTTTTTTCGCTGCCTGATGTACCTGCATGCTTACTTTAAAGTTTGTTGCATCTGTATATTTTCTGTATAAGACCAGTCTGGCCCCCCCCCCCCCCCCCCCCCCCCCCCCCGATGTCCAGGAAATTATTTCAAAGTCATATCCCCGGCTGGCGATGCCATTTTGTCCCGCGGCCATTAAATCTGATACTAGCACGGGTGGTGCGAGGTCGCACACCCTGCATTTGGTGTTAGAGCCCCCGGTGTGCGCTCGCATATTTTTTTCCCGCAGCCAGTTCCAAGCCGCGCGGGGCATGGTAGGTGTCATTCTGGCCCCTTTCTAAGGAGTCTCTTCGACCCCGCAACTCAATGGGGCAGAGGATCTTAGTCGCCGTGTGCGAGAGCCCTGGGGAAAATGCTTCTCCCTCTCAGGAGCCTACACATTTCTTGTGGTGCTCAGCCGATACCACATAACACTGTTGGTGGAGCCTCCGACTAAAAGGTCATTGTGACCGCCTTGCAGCAGCAGCAGCAGCAGCAGCAGCGCTCCTCCACCGCTCCACCCGCTCCGGACTTATTAAACTGCCTTACGCGACGGCGATGGGCTAATCACAGTAACCAGAGTCCCCGGCTTTTATTGCGCCTGTTGGAGGCCGCTCCTCGTTTGCGGCCCCAACGACAACGGAAACCCACACAGTAAAAAGGTCATGTCTCCAGCCTGCCATTGAAGAGATTTTAAAAGTCCCCCAGGTAGATTTGCTCCCACCCAACCCCTACCCCCCCATTATAGAATATAGTGTTAGAAAACTACTGTCAATGGGGATAAGGGGGTTAAGGATAAGGAAGTTTCTGACTTGCAATAATTCTTTGCAGGATTTTCAAAATACTATTGGTCTAATAGTATTATTAGTATTATTACATAAGTGTCAACAGAAACAATTGCTTGTCAATTTCAATGATCACCAGCTGAGAAACTGACACTATGTTGTTAAAGACAATGGTGGCAGATTGCTGTGGAGAGGTCACCTTGAAACCATTTTTTTCCCCTGGTTAATTTTTTTTTTCCCCCATGACAGCGTTTTTTTCTGCGTGTCAACTCCCAAAGTAACTTTTAAATGGTTCTCTAGTTCCCAATCTAAATCACGTCATAAACAATTTGGTTGATGTGAAATAAATAATATTCCACAATTCATCAATTGTGTTGTATGTCATTTGCGTTATGGATACACAAGTTAGAAAAGGACTACATTGAAGATGTACACTGAAGAAGGGTCTCGGCCTGAAACGTCGCCTATTCCTTCGCTCCATAGATGCTGCATCACCCGCTGAGTTTCTCCAGCATTTTTGTCTACCTGCGATTTTTCCAGCATCTGCAGTTCTTTCTTAAACATTGAAGATGTGTTCACTGCAGATTTGGAAATTATGGCATGTGTTGGCAAGCCCATGTCATTCACCTATATGAAGAAAAACAGTGGTGCCATGTGAAACTGTAAGAAGAGTAGGCATGGGTAATTGCAAGGGACAAGTGTGGGTAATAGGATGATTCTGCACCGTCCAGCCCAATACATGATTTACTGAGGTTAAGATTTATGCTGTCAAAGAAACATAGAAAAAAGGTGCAGGAGTAGGCCATTCAGCCCTTCAAGCCAGCACCACCATTCAATGTGATCATGGCTCACCATCCAAAATCAGTACCCCATTCCTGCTTTCTCCCCATATCCCTTGATTCAATTGGCCCTAAGAGCTAAATCTAACTCTCTTGAAAACATCCAGTGAATTGGCCTCCACTGCTTTCCGTGGCAGAGAATTGCACAAATTCACAACTCTCTGGGTAAAAAAGTTTCACTTATCTCAGTCCTAAATGGCCTACCCCTTATTAAACTGTGACCTCTGGTTCTGGAACTGTGACCCCTGGTTCTTTCTAAGAATATTCAACATCATTTCAGATCATCTTCACTAGCATTTAGAAAGAAAAACTGTGAAATCGATTTTCTAATTTATATTATTTCATGCATACCTGTTCCTCAGGTGTAGACAAACAGTTTAAAAAAAAAAGAGAGCTCTTGAATCAAATATTGAATTTCTTTGTCAGATGTGCTGTTTGCTTTTGGTGGCTAAGATGGATCATTACAAGTGTTTTGCTCCATCAATGTACGGACTCAGGAGGATAAACCTTGCTTCAATCTGAGCAATAACCTTCCATTTTCTACTGTTTGCTTTTAACCAACCTTTTATCTTAGCTGCTACAGGCTTTTTAATTCATCTCGAATATGCCTATTATGATGCACTTTATCAATGCCTTTTTGAAATTCACATATACCACCATTGTTGAATTTCCCAAATAGATGCAGTTGAGAATCCTGTCTCTCATGAATGAGAGTAAGCCAGGATAAAGGGAAGACATTTCAAAAGCATTGGTGTTGAACATATGATGGAGTCTTACCGCACGGAAACCGGCCCTTCAGCCCAAGTTGACAATGCCAGCCAAGATACCCCAATTAAGCTTGTCTCATTTGCCTGTCCAAATTACTTTAACATGTTTTTATTTTGTCTGCCTCAATTACCTCCTCTGGCACCTTGTTCCATATACCACCACTCTTAGAGTGGACAGTGTTGACTCATGTTCCTTCTGTACCATTCCTCTGTAGCCTTAAACCCATGTCCTCTGATTTTTGATTTCCCTAATTTGGAGAAAAATACTATGCATTTACCCTATCTCTACACCTAATCACAATCATCTTATCATCTGAACTTTATTCAGCCAAAGGATGACAAATTTGCTACTGTGATTTTGTCACTAATGATTAAAAGCAGCTTAACATGTGGGAGTGGTGGCAGAAGGATTCTTGGGGGGTGCTCTTGCTTTCCTTAAAGCCTAATTCATGGCTGTCTTTGTTAACTCAAAGTAGGGCAAGGGAAGAAACAAGTGACCAATGGTCTGCAGTTACGGTGGCGCAGCGGCAGAGTTGCTGCCTTACAGCGAATGCTGCGCGGGAGACCCGGGTTCGATCCCGACTGTGGGTGCTGTCTGTACTGAGTTTGTACATTCTCCCCGTGACCTGCGTGGGTTTTCTCCGAGATCTTCGCTTTCCTCCCAAGACTCAAAGACGTACTGGTTTGGAGGTTAATTGGCTTGGTAAATGTAAAAATTGTCCCTAGTGGGTGTAGGATAGTGTTAATGTTCAGATATCGCTCGTCGGCACGAACTCGGTGGGCCGAAGGGCCTGTTTTTATGCTGTATCTCTAAACTAAACTAAAGTGACCACTATTTTTAAGCGTTTCAATGGCGTTTTGATCTTGTCTGTTTTGCTACAGGTGTGGGAGTTTTAAACGGTTCACTCTATGCTGTTGGAGGCCACGACGGCCCACTGGTGAGGAAAAGTGTAGAAATGTATGAGGTGTCCTCAAACACCTGGAAGCAGGTTGCCGACATGAATATGTGCAGGAGGAATGCAGGTGGGATTGGTTCAACAACAGTTTGAAGGTTTTTGTGCACGAGATTCATGAACGATCCAAGTTTTTTTTTCTGCCCATTACCCCTGACAGGTGTTTGTGCTGTAAATGGTCTATTGTATGTTGCTGGTGGAGATGATGGCTCATGTAACCTTGCATCAGTGGAATATTACAACCCAGCATTAGATAAATGGATACTTCTACCACAATGTATGAGCACTGGAAGAAGCTATGCAGGTAACCGTCTTATTTATTCTCTGAAGTAATATCGCCATCTTCTCCAAAACATCAGTTTTAATTTAATTTGTCCTTCCCAAGAATTGATCCACGTGCGGAACTGCAATGGATTCCTCCTCCTCAAGGTTCCGTGGAGCATCTCATCTTTCAAATCTGCAATATGATACCAGAAGTATTATTTGAACAAATCAATATTGTTCATTATTTCATTCCTTGTTTTTCTGGCTAATTAATAATTGGGAAACGTTTTCCAGAAAGTCCAAGTAGACGTTTAGATGTGAATTTTGAAACGTTGCCTTTGACAAGGTCCCACACAAGAGATTAGTGGGCAACATTAGAGCACATGGTATTGGGGGTAGGGTATTGACATGGATAGAGAACTGGCTGGCAGACAGGAAGCAAAGAGAAGGAATTAACGGGTCCTTTTCAGAATGGCAGGCAGTGACTAGTGGGGTGCTGCACGGCTCAGTGTTGGGACCCAAGTTATTTACAATATACATTAACGATTTAGACGATGGAATTAAATGTAACATCTCCAAGTTTGCGGATGACAAAAAGCTGGGTGACAGTGTGAGCTGTGACGAGGATACTATGAGGCTGCAGGGTTGGGTGAGTGGTCAGATGCATGGCAGATGCTATATAATGTGGATAAATGGAAGTTTATCCACTTTGGTGGCAAGGACAATAAGGCAGATTATCTGAAGAAGGGTTTCGGCCTGAAACTTCTCCTATTTCCTTCGCTCCATAGATGCTGCTGCACCCGCTGGGTTTCTCCAGCAATTTTGTGTACCTTCGATCTTCCAGCATCTGCAGTTCCCTTTTGAACAGGCAGATTATTATCTGAATGGTGTCAGATTAGGAAAAGGGGAGGTGCAATGAGACCGGAGTGTCCTTGTACATTAGTCACTGAAAGTAAGCATGCAGGTACAGCAGTCAGTGAAGAAAGCTAATGGCATGTTGGCCTTTATAGTGAGAGGATTTGAGTATAGGTGCAAAGAGGTCCTACTGCAGTTATACAAGGCCTTGGGGAGACCACACCTGGACTATTGTGTGCAGTTTTGGTCTCCTAATTTGGTCTCCTAATTCTTGCTATTGAGGGAGTGCAGCGTAGGTTCACCAGGTTAATTCCCGGGATGATGGGACTGACATATGATGAAAGAATGGATCGACTAGCCTTATATTCACTAGAATTTAGAAGGACGAGAGGGGATCCTATAAAAACATATAAAATTGTTAAGGGTTTGGACAAACTCGAAGCAGGAAGAATGTTACCGATGTTGGAGTAGTCCAGAACCAGGGGTTACAGTTTAAGAATACGGGGTAGGCCATTTAGGAATGAAATGAGGCAAAAACGTTTTCACCCAGAGAGTTGTGAATTTGTGGAATTCTCTGCCACAGAAGGCAGTGGAGGCCAATTCACTGGATATTTTCAAGAGAGTTAGATATAGCTCTTGGGGCTAATGGAATCAAGTGATATGGGGAGAATGCAGGAACAGGCTTCTAATCAGCCATGATCATATTGAATGGCGGTGCTGGCTCGAAGGGCCGAATAGCCTACTCCTGCACCTATTCTCTACGTTGTTGTGCATCTGTAACCTTTGAGTACATAAATGAGGGCAATGTTGTTAGATTTCTAAAAGAGCATTAAACATTGTGAATAAGCGTATTTAGCTCTTGCTGTAAATTGAGGGTTGCTGTAATTGATTCAATTTTCAGCTGCCACGTCATATTTCGCTTGGGCCGTTCCCAACCCATCGCTATGAATATTGACTTCTCTAAATACAGGTAACCCTTGCTTTCCCCCTCTCTCCGTCCCTCCGCCACCCTAGTTCCCCGGCCTCGTTGTCAACTTCCCCTCGGCTAACAATGAACCATTCTACATTTCCTCGATCAGCGTCTACTTTGATCTGTTGTTTTCACACCTGCCCCTTCCATATCTCTCATAGTCTCCCTCTCCCCTGACCTAGCCTGAAGAGAGGTCTCGACTCGAAACGTCACCCATTCCTTCTCTCCAGAGATGCTCCCTAAGTTACTCCGGCATTTTGTGTCTGTCTTCAGCTAACACCTAATACAGGTATCAGTGCTGATAATGCTGCCATGACCATTGCAGCTGATCATTGGGGAAGTCATTGGACAATATGGGTATGATTATTTATTCAGATTTTTAATTGTTTCATCCTTTGTAGAACATGTTACAATTTATTAGCTTTGTCTGTTTTTTTCCTCAACCTCTCCATCATCCCAATATCAGGGGATAATGTAACTACCAATGTCCACCATAAGCCCACCAACCCCCAAAAGATAGAAAGGTAGAAACAAAGACAATAGGTGCAGGAGTAGGCCATTCCCGGGAATTAACCGGGTGAACCTACGCTAAACACCCTCAATAGCAAGAATGTCCTTCCTCAAATTAGGAGACCAAAACTACACACTATACGCCAGGTGCGGTCTCACCGGGACCCTGTACAACTGTGGAAGGACCTCTTTGCTCCTACACTCAACTCTTCTCATTATGAAGGCCAGCTTTCTTCACTGCCTGCTATACCTGTATACTTAAGGGGCTGTCCCGCTTGGGCGACCTAATCCGCGAGTCCTGGCGAGTTTGCCCTCGACTTATACTCACAGCATGATCGACACAAGGTCGTAGGAGGTCTTTGTAACTCTCCTTCATGCTCAAGAGTAGTTCCCGTGTACTCGAGGCCTTAGCTAGGTCGCGGTGTACTTTTCAACATGTTGAAAAATGCCCGCGAGTAAAAAAAGGTCGCCATGGAAAAAATAGACTTTACTTGTAGGTTTAGTCGTAGTAGGTCGGCATGTTAGTCGTAGGTAATCGAGGATAGTCGAAGATAGTCTTCATCATAATCGAAGGGAGGTCGAAGGAGATCTAAGGGGGTCGTCTTCACTCTCCACTATTCGGTGTCCAATTTTCCCAAAGTTAGTCGTAGCTAGTTGTAGCTAGTCGAACCTAGTCTTCAACATAGTTGAAGAAGGTCTTCTACATAGTCAAAGGAGCTCTTCAACATGACATTTTTTCATACTCTTCTAAGCTCTTCTAAACTCGCCAATTAGGTCACCCAAGTGGGACAGTCCCTTTATTTTCAGTGACTGATGTACAAGGCCACTCAGATCTCAGTTTACTTTCAGTTTTGCTAACCTGACACCATTCAGATAATCTGCCTTCCCGTTCTTGCCCCCAAAGTGGATAACCTCACATTTATTCACATCATACTGCATCTGTCATGCATCTGCCCACTCAACCAACCTGTCCAAGTCACTCTGCATCCTCATAGCATCCTCCTCACAGTTCACACTGCCACCCAGCTTTGTGTCATCTGTAAATTTGCTAATGTTACTTTGAATCCCTTCATCTAAATCATTAATGTTTATTGTAAATAGCTGCGATCCCAGCACCGAGCCTTGCGGGTCCCCACTAGTAACTGCCTGCCATTCTGAAAGGGACCCGTTAATCCCTACTCTTTGTTTCCCGTCTGCCAACCACTTCTCTATCCATGTCAGCACTCTACCCCCAATACCGTGTGCTCTAATTTTTCTCACTAATCTCCTGTGTGGGACCTTATAAAAAGCTTTCTGAAAGTCCAGGTACTATCCCCGTCCATTTTACTTGTTACACCCTCAAAAAATTCCAGAAGATTTGTCAAGCATGATTTCCTCTTCGTAAATCCATGCTGACTTGGACTGATCCTGTTACTGCTATCCAAATGCTCTGCTATTACATCTTTGATAATCGACTCCAGCATTTTCCCCACCACCGATGTCAGGCTAACTGGTTTATAATTCCCTGCCTTCTCACTCCCTCCTTTCTTGAAAAGTGGGTTAACATTAGCTACCCTCCAATCCAGAAGAACTGATCCAGAATCTATACAACATTGGAAAATGATCATCAATACTTCCACGAATATCAGAGCCACCTCCCTGCGTGCCCTGGGATGCAGACCATCAGACCTGGGGATTTATCAGCCTTCAGTCCCTTCAGTCCAACCAATACCATTTCCTGCCAAATGTGGATTTCCTTCAGTTCCTCCATCACCCTAGGTCCCCTGTCCCCTAGTACATCTGGGAGATTGTTTGTGTCTTCCTTAGTGAAGACAGAACCAAAGTACCTGTTCAACTCGTCTGCCATTTCCTTGTTCCCCATAATATATTCACCTGTTTCTGTCTTCAAGGGACCCACATTTGTCTTAACTAATCTTTTCCTCTTCACATACCAAAAGAAGCTTTTACTATCCTTCTTTATATTCTTGGCTTGCTTACCTTCGTACTTCATCTTTTCTCCCCGTATTGCCTTTTTGGTCACCTTCTGTTGACCTTTAAAAGTTGCCCAATCCTGTGGCTTCCCGCTCATCTTTAGTATGTTATATGTCTTCTCTTTTAGTTTTATACTGTCCTTGACTTCCCTTATAAGCCACCGTCGCCTCTTCTTAAACGCTTTAGAATCTTTCTTCCTCGTTGACAATAGAAAATGGACAATAGGTGCAGGATGTACACCATTCGGCCCCCTTGAGTCAGCACCGTCATTCAATGTGATCATGGCTGTTCATCCACAATCAATACCCCGTTCCTGCCTTATCCCCATACCTCCTGATTACGCTATCTTTAAGAGCCCTATCTAGCTCTCTCTTGAAAGTATCCAGAGAACCAGGGTCCCTTTCCAGTCAACTTTGGCCAGCTCCTCCCTCATGGCTCCATCACCTACAAAATCCTGGTCCTCACCTACAAAGCCCTCCACCATCTGGCCCCCCCATATCTCACTGACCTCTTCTCCCCCTACCAACCCTCACGGTCCCTCAGATCCACATCAGCCGGTCTCCTCTCCATCCACAAGTCCAACCTCCACAGTTTTGGGGACAGATCCTTCTCCATGGCAGCTCCCAGGCTCTGGAACTCCCTCCTCCAACTGATCCGCAAGTCTGTGTCCCTCACCATCTTCCAGTCCCGCCTCAAGACCCATCTCTTCACCTCTGCCTATCCTTAGCCCTACGTCCCCCTCCCTTTTCATCTGTGCATTAATTGCCTCATATTGTGTTTTGAATTGAATTCTGTCTTTACTTTGTGTACTAGTCATGTCTCTACTATTTATTTCATTCCCCTTACATGTTTTTCCTCTACCTGCTAAATTTTTGTACGGTGTCCTTGAGACTCTTGAAAGGTGCCCATAAATAAAATATTATTATTATTATTATTATTATTATAGTCCCCTTTGTTCAACTGCAATACTGCCGATTTTACCTACTCCCTTGCAGATTGTGCTTAAAACTTATCATATTATGGTCACTACCTCCTAAAGGTCCCTTTACCTTGTTCCCTTACCAAATCCGGTTCATTACACAACACTAAATCCAGAATTGCCTTCTCCCTGTTAGGATGCAGAACAAGCTGCTCTAAGAATCCATCTCAGAGGCACTCTTTCTTGGGGTCCAGTACCAAGTTTTCCAGTCTACCTGCATGTTGAAATCTCCCATAACCATTGTAGCATTACCTTTGTTACATGCTAGTTTTAACTGCTGATGCAACTTGCACCCTATATCCAGGCTACTGTTTGAGGGCCTGTAGATAACTCCCATTAGGGTATTTTTACCCTTACAATTTCTCAGTTCTATCCACAATGACTCTATGTCTTCTGATTCTTTGTCACCCCTCGCAAGGGACTGAATTTTATTCCTTACCAACAGAGTCATCCCACCCTCTCTGACCACCTGTTTGTCTTTTCGAAAGGATGTATAACCCTGAATATTCAGTTCCCATCTCCTCTTGCAGCCATGTCTCTGTAATTCCCACAACATCATACTTACCAATTTCTAACTGAGCTTCAAGCTCATCCACTTTATTTCTTATACTTTGTGTATTCATATACAACACTTTAAATTTGGTATTCACCTCCCCTCTCACACCTATTTCAGGTTCCTATTTCACCTGACCTTACTCTCTTATCTCTTCTGTAACTTTCCGTCCCATTAATTTGGGTGTCTTTCGTAACATTTCCTGTACTCTCTTCCCCTTTAATTCCATCATTACACTCCCAATTTGTCAGCCCCTCATGGCTGATCATCCAAAATCAGTACTTCGTTCTGGCTTTTTTCCCCCATAATCCCTTGATTCCCTTAGCCCTAAGAGCTAAACCTAACTCTCTCTTGAAAAAATTGACTCCACCTTCTCACTGAAGAAAAGTGTCCAGAGACCAAAACCTCAATCCTTGCTCGTGGACTATCCACACAAGGTGCCACAAAAGCAGAATTGTCACCACAAAATCCTCCGACATGGTAGACCAATGCCAGCTTTCTCCAGTTTGCGATTTGAGTGTGCGGAGAATCTGTTAGTTAAGATTGCAGCAGATATTGAACAGCAACAAATAAGGTCAGCAAAATTTGAGAAGGATTTTCCATCATAATAATCATAATCATACTTTATTAGCCAAGTATGTTTTGCAACATACGAGGAATTTGATTTGCCATACAGTCATACCAATAAAAAAACACCAAGGGAAACAAAATACATTTTAACATAAACATCCACCATAGTGACTCCTCCACATTCCTCACTGTGATGGAAGGCAAAAAAAAGTTCAATCTCTTTCCTTCTTTGTTCTTGTGTGGTCGGAGGTCTTGAGCCTTCAGTTGACAGGACGATCTTGGCTCCCGTAGCCGGCGGCGTTTGGACCTTCGCATCGGGATGATCCAGCCCCTGCATCAGGGTGGAATCACAGCTTCCCCCGCTCCGGGGGATCTGACCCCGGGCCGGGGCTGGTCGAAACCTTCTGCGTCATTTGGAGCTTCCCGACATCGGTCTCTACCCGAGACTGCGAGCTCCTCGATGGTGAAATCCGTAGGCCGCGGTTAGAGCGTTGATCCCAGGCCAGGGATCGGCTCCGATGGTAAGTCCACAACCCCGCGGTGGGGCTCAAAGTCAGTCCCGAGCAAGACCTCCAGCTCCATGATGTTAGGCCGCAGAGCGACCGGAGATATGATCCGGAAAACAATCGCATCTCCAGCAAGGTAAGAGATTGAAAAAATATTTACCCACCCCCCCCACCCCCCATATAAAACAAACCAGAGAATATTAACACAAACTTTTAAAACTCACTAAAAATTAAAAAAAAAGACAAAAAGATAGACAGACTGTTGGAGAGGTTGCCATCGCTGACGGCGCCACCCGGTGGAATCATTGTTGACAAAGTTGAAGTCATTTGGCGCTAAAAGGACTGTTCGGATTGGTGTTAATTTCCACATCATTCTTGATATTTTTTTAACCTAAATTGAGGCGTGAACATCTGTAGCGGCGACTGGTGAACAAAGGAGGAAGATGACTGAACTTTATTGCCTCCCATCACAGTGAAGATTGCTGATTCCACTGTGGTGGATGTTTATGTTAAATTCTAGTGTGTATTGCATTCTTTTTACTTGTATGGCTGTTTGGTAACTCAAATATCACTGTACCTCAATTGGTGCATGTGACAATAAATGTGAACTTGAACATTTATTGTAAGGAAAGTCTTCAAGATATTTTGAAGAGATTTATCCTCAAGTTTTTGAAATGCTTGAGGTATCTATCCTGAAATTGGGCTTTGTGCAGTTGGTGTTTCTGCAGGGTGCTGATTTGGTATTGATTTATTCCTACATATTTGAGGCTCCTGTGTTACTAAAAGTGTTATTGTAAAAATCACAAAGCCACAATTTCAGGATGGCATGAGCCATGTATTTTGCAGATAGTGGAGCAGCGGAATAACTGCTGGTCACAGTAGCAACAATCATATCATGCCTCTGTGTTTTTCCTGTTTACAGGAAGTAATAGATTTTCCCTCTGTTTTCTCACCCTGGTTTTAGAGCCTCATTTGTGGTACATGTTTTGCAGGATAATTTTTGGTTACATTTGTGAAATGTTCTTTTCTGCCCCTGTAAATGGGACCGGGTGCAACAAACCCTCTGTTTCTTTTCAGGTGTTACAGTAATTGACAAACCTTTATGACTAAAGATTGCTGGATTTGGTGAATTCTGGATTCTTCATTGAAACGGCACTTCATGAAGTAGCCCAACTTTTTAGCACTTGCTAATGGCCACATTAAAGCAAGCATTTAAAGGAGTGTGGAAAATGACAGACAACCATGCCTTGTCAGCAAGCACAGAAGATTATGATGATTGCACTTGATAGAAGCACTACATGGAAAGGGACTACATTACAACTACTAGTAAGTAGTGTTAGAGTGGAGTTTTGATGTATAGGATTTGAAATTTTCAAAGCTGCTACAGAAATACTGACTTTTGCCAGGCAAAAATGGATTTGAGCATTACGTCTAAGAAACCAGCACATTGTTCTGAATACTACAGGTTATGGCTTCACAACTTTTGTGAAAAGGAAGCAGTGTAATGGTTACAAATGTGTTGCAGCAACTAATGTTGCTTCCATATGCCTGATTATATGGAAGTTGATTTGTAAGGTGCCAACAGATGTATTTGGGTTCCAGGACCATAATTTTGTCTACTGTATGCTGTTGGCGCAGCACGTAAGGACTTGATAAAAATATTTTTAATTTATTTTTGATTCGGTACGGCGAAAATGCCAGTTGAGAGAAGTAGTATTTGTAGACGAGGAGTGTTTAACAACACGTTATCACTTGCGACGGAAAATAAAGACAGTACCAAATCTTTTAAATGCATTTTGAATTTTAATAATGTTGTTCGATTAATATAAATGCAGGAAAATTTTGAACTGTATAATTTGTTGCTTGTTTTATTAAATCATGCCCCCATTTTGATGCATTCCTACATTTCTGTAACTCTTGGTTTACTTGAGATAGTTCTTGGCATGAAGAATATTGTTGCAAGTTTATATTACTAAATTTGTGTGCATTTTTCTTGAATTGCATGTAGTATTGCCAATGTACAGTATATTTATGTATTGGTTACATTTTGCTGCTGTTCACTTTGTGTAACACGCCAGTTTTGATTCTGCATAAATGCTGTATGAATTCAATGTGAATACTGAATTTATTTGTTTGGGAAGGGAAAAGTGTTCCTGCATTACACTAAATCTGTTTAAATAAAACTTTCTATTGTGTTTGATTGTAAATTTCCTTTTTTTTATAGAAAGACTGAGTTGGATACATGTGCCTAGAATTTGAAAGTATTGTGGCTGGTACTGTTAAAACAGGGGAGATGAATTTGATTTAAGCACGATAGCCATTTATGTAACGTTTTATTCTTCTTATCGAGTCCACACACAAGATTAGTAGTTCAGCCAGAGCTGAACACACTTCTCGGCATCTGCATACAATGGTGTCTGTCTTGCGCTTCTTGTGCTTCTTGTACGTGGTGGTGGAAACAGGGCTGTGTTGTGAATGCCCTTTCCTTGACCCCGTAATGTTTTATTGATAGTATATAATAAATAGTATATGATGCAATGTTATGGCATCCTCTCGAAAACCTTGTTTTACCTGCACTGTTTTCATTCTGCCAAAGATATTCAGGACTTTGTATCAGTAACATTTTGTGTATGCACTTTTACTAGCCAGTTTCTGATGGAGACAACTTTTGTTCAAATCTGAACAACTTTGGCTAATAGCTATTATGATCACAACTATTTAAACTAATGTCCTCTCTTTAATAGAATATAGAGCAATAAAATTTACGAATAGGTCGTTTAGTCCCTGATATCTATCTAGGCATCTTGTAATTTTATATACTTCCATCAGGTCATCCCCACTCCAGCTTCTGACTCTCCAAGGCAAACAATCTAAATGTGTCTAAATTCCCCTTTTTGTAGGTAATACAATATCTTCCTGGTGAACGTGTTATGTGACCCTTCCAAAGCCTTCACATCCTTTTAGTAATGCAAAGACTAGAACTGCTCCAATACTCCTAACCAAAGCTTTAATTTTTCTACAAATCAGTCCTATGGGCATTTGCATGGAACCCAGCTAGTTATATCTTTTTTTTCTGACTACATGGAGCAGTCCTTATTCCAAACCTACTCGGGCACTATTCCAGTCCTGATTCAGACGCTTGATCATAAATGTTGACTATCTTTTTGCTTCCCCCGATCCTGCGTAACCCATTGAGTTGCTCCGGCATGTTTTTGCTCCATATGACATCTGCAGTGTCTTATGTGTCTTCAAGTTTCATTCAGCTGCAACATGACTTTCCGACATTTACAGTGCCCTCCATAATGTTTGGGACAAAGACCCATCATTTATTTATTTGCCTCTCTACTCCACAATGTGAGATTTGTAATAGAAAAAATCACATGTGGTTGAAGTGCACATTGTCAGATTTTAATAAAGACCATTTTTTACATTTTGGTTTCACCATGTAGACATCAGGGCACCACAATGTATGGGACACAGCAATGTCATGTAAATGAAAGTAGTCATGTTTAGTATTTTATTGCATATCCTTTGCATGCAATGACTGCTTGAAGTCTGCGATTCATGGACATCACCAGTTGCTGGGTGTCTTCTCTGGCGATGCTCTGCCAGGCCTGTATTGCAGCCATCTTTAGATTATGCTTGTTTGGGGGCTAGTCTCCTTCCGTTTTCTCTTCAGCATATAAAAGGCATGCTCAATTGGGTTCAGATCGGGTGATTGACTTGGCCCCTCAAGAATTTACCATTTGTTAACTTTGTAAAACTCCTTTGTTGCTTTAGAAGTATGTTTGGGATCATTGTCTTGCTGTAGAATGAACCACTAGCCGATGTGTTTTGAGGCATCTGTTTGAACTTGAGCAGATGGGATGTGTCTATACACATCAGTATTCATTATTCTACTACCATCAGCAGTTGTACCATCAATGAAGATAAGTGAGCCAGTACCTTCAGCAGCCATACATGCCCAGGCCATAACTCCCCCACCACCGTGTTTCACAGATGAGGTGGTATGCTTTGGATCTTGGGCAATTCTTTCTCTCCTCCATACTTTGCCCTTGCCATCACTCTGATATGTTAATCTTCGTCTCATCCAACCACACAACCTTTTTCCAGAACTGTGGTTGCTCTTTAAGTACTTCTTGGCAAACTGTAACCTGGCCGTCCTATTTTTGCAGCTAACCAGTGGCTTGCATCTTGCAGTGTAGCCTCTGTATTTCTGTTCATGAAGTCAGAGGTGTTATGCGAAACACTCGCCGACCCTGTGCTTGGTCTCACGATATATAGGAGTTCGCACCTGGAACCTCTACAAAACTGTGCATCTTTGGAGTGTGGGAGGAAACAAGATCGCCCAGGGAAAGCCCAAGCAGGTCACGGGGAGAACGTACAAACTCTATGTAGACAGCACCCGTAGTCGGGATTGAACCCGGGTCCCTGGGCTGTTAGGCAGCTACTCCACCTCAGTGCCCCCATACCACCCCAATTCTTTGCGTATTGTACCAAATGTACTTAATTATTTCCCTATGTTTGAATTAAGCAATAGAGTAATATGCATTAAAGCAGGATTTTCAAATAATTTGAGAATATAAATGAGTAGATTCCGAGATTCCACAGCATGAGTCCGGTCAGCTCACCAGTGCTTGGTTTTAAGTAATTCCATGTCTCCACTCTTTCCCAGCAATCTATAATTTATTTCTTCAAATATTTACATAATTCTCTCTATCAGTACAACTTCACCAGGCTTTAAAATATTTTTAGATCAATGTGGGGGGGGGACTGTTTTTGCATAAAGATAGACACAAAATGCTGGAGTAACTCAGCAGGACAGGCAGCATCTCTGAAGAGAAGGATTGAGTGATGTTTCAGGTTGAGACCCTTCTACAGACTCTGAATGTGAAGTCTGAAGAAGGGTATCGACCCGAACGTCACCCACTCCTTCGCTCCAGAGATGCTGCTTGTCCCGCTGAGTTACTCCAGCATTTTGTGTCTACATTCCTGTGTAAACCAGCATCTGCAGTTCCTTCCTGCAGCACTGTTTTCTCCTGCTGCCTGTGGTTTATTTTATCTTATCAATTGACCTGTCAGTCCGAAGCTTATCCACTTATTTACGCTTTTGAAACCCGTGATATATTTTGGCAGCTCCTATCACATCTTATCTGAACCTTCTCTGCAGAGCTTTTCACTGTACCTCGGTACACGTGACAATAAACTAAGCTAAATTGTAAGCTAATGCACCATCTTTGCAGAGGTGCTCGTGTAATAGGAGAAGTTGTACACATGTACAGTGGAGACAAATATGACTCTGGGTGCTGGAATCATGAGCTAAAGACAGAATGCTGAAGGAACTCAATGGGTTAGGCAGCATTTATGCAGGGAATAGACAGATAATTGGACTAAAGGAAGGCTCCCAACCCCTCAACATCGTCTGTCCACCTCCTCCACAGATGTAGCCCAATCCGCTGAGTTCCTCCAGCCTTTGTGTTTTCGCACATAGAAACATAGAAACATAGAAAATAGGTGCAGGAGTAGGCCATTCGGCCCTTCGAGCCTGCACCGCCATTTAATATGATCATGGCTGATCATCCAACTCAGTATCCCGTACCTGCCTTCTCTCCATACCCTCTGATCCCCTTGGCCACAAGGGCCACATCTAACTCCCTCTGATGGGAGCTGATCTCAATGCTGGATGCAATGGTACTTGTGTAACTAAATTTGAACGGCATCAGGATATAAAATGGGAACGAAGATTGATATGTAGAGATGAAAATAAAAGAGCAAAGAAATGTTTCACAATTCTCTGGCATAGAAGACATCCAAGTCAAAGGAATGGAAAACTAAGATTAAGAGAACCTTCAAAGAAGCAGAAGATAAGGTAATAGTGGTGGAATAAGGTAAGTTTAGTAATGACATTGGTGGGGAGTTAATTATTGATCAACGGTAATTTTATATACATTTTTTAAGGACTGTACTGATATTTTGGGGGTTGAATTTTATAGGCTGTGTTTTAATATTATCTGCATTTTAAACCATTGGGCTATAGGGGGGAAATGCAAAACGTTGTAAAAATGCACTGGACTATTGCTGGGAGGATATTAGGCTCAGGTTTATTATTGTCACATGTACCAAGGTACAGTGAAAAGTTTTGTTTTGCATGCTATCCAATCCGATCAGATATACTATATATAAATAAAATCAAGTCAAACTCTAGTACAATGGATAGAGCAAAGGGGAAAACTTTAACTTGAGAGATGCACCTGCAATAAGTACAGAATGCCTGGGCCTTCCATTGTCAGAGTGAGGCCCAGTTCAAATTGGAGGAACAGCACCTCGTATTTCGCTAGGGCAGCGTACACCCCAGCGGTATGAACATTGACTTATCTAACTTCAAATAGGCCTTGCTTTCCCTCTCTCCTTCCATCCCCTCCCCCTTCCCAGTTCTCCCATAGGTTTTACTGTCCCCGACTACATTTTATCTCCATCCTGCCCACTACCCTGACATCAGCCTGAAGAAGGGTCTCGACCTGAAATGTCACCCATTCCTTCTCTCCAGAGATGCTGAATTGCTCCAGCTTTTTGTGTCTATCTTCGTATTGAATGCAAAGTTCACTATTAGAAAGAAGGTAGAAAATGGGTTTTGATTTAATGGGAGGTTCTGGTAGTGCAGTTTGCTGGTCTGACCACAGGGGAAACAGAGTAGACAAATTTAGAAAGTATTATGAAAGTGAGAAGAGGAGCTGTTGTAATATGAAGAGGAGAAGGGTTGTTTGTACAAATATCAAGCATGCAGTAAGGATGTTAAGGTCTTGTCAGGGTGGAGATAGTGGTGAATGGTGAGGAATAAAATCATGCTTAAGAGGGAAAGATGGGGAAGAAAGTTTCTGAATCTGTTAGCACTGTGGGCATGCAGTAATCAAGTTTGTGGTAGAAATATTGAGGCTGCGATGTATTTGGGGTGAGGAGCGCAGTGTCGTGGGATGGAGAAATGCTGAGTTCAGAGAACATTCAGCAACGGAATTCCAGATTTAACCACATGACTGATGTGGTTTGACAGCGTAAAGCAAGACAGAAAATGCTGTAAATGCTCAACAGATCCGGCTGCGTCTGTGGGTAGAGGTAACAAAGTTCACATTTCAAGTAGGAGATCCTTTGTCAGTAATGGTGTGCCGTTTGAAAACTGAAGATAAAGGAGGTTCTCTTCCAGTCTGAAGAAGGTTCCAGTCTGAAGAAGGGTCTCGACCCAAAATGTCACCCATTCCTTCTCTCCAGAGATGCTGCCTATCCCGCCTAGTTTCTCCATCTTTTTTGTGTCTATGCAAGGAGGTTCTCTTGCCTGGTTATAGCGTGGAGGCAGTTTTAAGATACTTTGTCTTTGCAAACTGCAGCATCATAAGCTGTCTTTCCTCTACAATTCCCTTTTAAATGTGGTTGTTTATGCGTGGAACCAGATGAGATGGACGTGGTCTTAACTGAGTATCTTATGTGTATTTACTATGGAGAAAGTCATGGAAGCAAGGAAATTCAGAAAGAGAATAGTGATATCTTGAAACATAGTTACATAAGACTGTCAACATCTCGTCCTTTGTAGAGCATAAAGGGCCTGTCCCACGAGCATGCGACTGCAGGCGGCAAGCACGACCTAACGTGGTTACTTGAGCCGTACGGCCTCGCAGAGCCGATCCCATTTCGATCACCGGAGCCGTATGGAGTTGTGCGGAGCTGGTCCCGACATCGCGCGGGGCTCCGAAAAACTGACTGTCCAAATATTCTGCACGGCAACGGCCTGCCGGCCCGCAGCCACATTGAGGCCACACGCAGCGCCACGACGGACGTGCGCAGCGTCTCGACGCCGTACGTAGCGTCTTGACGACGTACGCAGCGTCGTGACGGCATATGCCTTCGCTCGAACTTCACGTCAACTCGTACGGGATCACTCGACCACCGCGCGGCCCCCGCTTCCGGTTTGGTCGCGCTTGCCGCATGCAGTCGCATGCTCGTGGGACAGGCCCTTAAAGGTGGATAAATCCCAGGGCCTGACCAAGGCAGAGTACATGGTCAGATGATAGGGAATAAATTGCTGGGGCCCTAGCAGATATAATTGTATCATTGTTAGCCGCAGGAGACCCGATGCCTAATGTTGTGCCTTTGTTTAAGAAGGTCAACCAGGGCTGGCTAGGGAACTACAGGTGTGCCTAACATAGTTGATGGGGAAAATGATTGAAGTGGACACTGAAAGACCATCTACCTGCATTTGGAAAGTAAAAGACTGACTGGGGATAGTCTGCATGGCTTTGTTCATGTGAAATCGTGTCTCACAAATCTGATGAGAGTTTTTTGAAGTTTTGACGAAGAGGATTGACTAGGCCAAGGAAGTAGGCATTGTCAAGTGCCTGGCTACAGTCCATGTTGATGTCCTGCATGGTCAGCTGCTCTAGAAGATTGGGTCACATAGGATCCAGGATGAGTTAGCCAATTGGATATATCATTAGATAGACACAAAATGCTGGAGTAACTCAGCGGGACAGGCAGCATGTCTGGAGAATCAGAATCACACTTTATTCGCCAAATATGTTTTGCAACATACGAGGAATTTCATTGGCCAGGTCAGTCATACAATTAAAAGTAACAGAACAATCAAAAACACATTTTAACACGAACATCCAACACAGTGACTCCTACACATTCCTCACTGTGATGGAAGGCGAAATAAAGTTCAAGTCGTTCCCTTAGTTCTTCCTCGGTCGTGGGCCTCGAGCCCCCGTTGACAGGACGATCTTGACTCCTGTAACTGGCGGCGTTCGGGCCCTCCGCGTCGAGGCGAGATAAGGGATGGGTGATCTTTCAGGTCGAGACCCTTCTTCAGACATAACATTAACTTGGTGGTAGGAGAATTGTTTATCAGATGGAAGGCCTGTGACCATTGACAAGCCACGGGGAACAGTGCTGACTCCACTGTTGTTGGTCATCTGCATTAACAATTTGGATGAGAATGTAGGTGGCATGGTCGGTAAGTTTGTGAATGACGCCAAAATTGGCGGTGTAGTGGATTGGAAAGGTTGTCCAAGATTACAACAAGATCTAGATTAACTGGGAATGTGGAGCAAGGAATGGAAGATGGAATTTAACTCTGACAAGTGCAAATTATTGTATATTGGTAGGTTAAACCAGGGTAGGATCAACAGGGTTAATGATATACCAAGAGATGGTATTGGAGGAGTGAGAAATATGTACACTTATACCAAGCCAATTAACCTATCAAAGAGGGATTGGTCAACTTGGACTGATTAGGACCTGTGGATGAGGAAGATGTCGGGGATCCAATTGCAAAGGGACGAGCAGGAACGCCATTCGAGTCTTCCTGAAAGTGGCAACTTGGGAAGACAGGTTGGTGAAATGCCGGGCATGCTGGCCTTCAATGGGCTAGACATTGAGTACAAGAATCGGGACATAATGTTAGAACAGTGCAAGGCATTGGCGAGACTGTACTAGGAGTATTGTGTACAGTTCTGATCGCCCAGCTGTAGGTTGGATTTCTGTAAGCTGCAAAAAGATTCACATGGGATTGTTGGGCTAGAGATATGAGGAGAGACTGAAAATGTCGTCACCTTTATTTCCACCTGCGGATTAGGGGGTCAAGTTATATATAAAAATATAAGGGGCACAAATAAGGTAAATGGGCAATCTTTTCCAAAGGTAGATGTGTAAAACTGGAGAATCTAGATGTATGGTGAGAGGGTCCTGAGGGGAAACCTTTTCCCAAAGAGGTGGCGGCTCTATGGGGTGATCTATTCTGTAGGAAGGAACTGCAGATGCTGGTTTATTGGTGGAAGTGGTAAAGACCAGTCCAACCACATTTAAAGGACATTAGGGCATGTACATGGTATTGAAACATTCATATATATGGGTCAAACTCATGCCTATTGGACTAGCTCAGGAGGGCAACTTGGAGAAAGCATAAGGTACACAAAAATGCTGGAGAAACTCAGCGGGTGCAGCAGCATCTATGGAGCGATGGAAATAGGCAACATTTTGGGCCGAAACCCTTCAGGTTTCTTCAGAAAGCATAGATGAATTGGGCCAAAGGGTCTGTTTCCATGCTGTGTTGCTCTGACATTCAGATTTTAAGTAGGGTGAGTTTTCCCGTTAGCACAGCCTTGGTTTGACTTGGAACTATTGTTTTTGCTAACTTTGTACACTCATTCGAAGGTTATTCAAATTCAATGTTTGGTCATAAGGAAAGACTTTGAAAGTAGTCGTGCATTTTCTAAAATATGGGTGAATTTGAGAAAGAACCTAGAACAGTGCAGCACAAGAACAATCCTTATGGCCCACAATGCTTGTGCAAACATGATGCCAAGACCATCTCTTAAATACCCGTACATAATCCATATCCCTCCATTCCCTGCATATCAATACGCCTATCTAAGAGTCTCTTAAATACCACTTCTGTATATGCTATAAACAGCAACCTCATCAGTGTGTTCCAAGCACTCACTGCCAGCAAAATGTTATCCTCTACATCTCCTTTATATTTTGCCTCTGCCTTTAAAGCATTGCCCTTTAGTATTTTTCCATCCTGGGAAAATGTTCTGAATTCTATCCTATCTTTGCCCCTGATAATTTTATATACTTCTATCAGGTATCTCCGCAATCTCCGGTGTTCCAGAAAAAAACAATCCAAATCTGTCCAACGTATCCCAGTAGCTAGTACCTCCAAATCCAGGTGTCTAGTTTAGTTTAGAGATACAGCGTGGAAACAGGCCCTTTGGCCCACCAGCGATCCCCGCACATTAACACTATCTTACACCCACTGTGGCCAATTGTTACATTTACCAAGCCAATTAACCTACAAACCAGTACGCCTCTGGAGTGTGGGAGGAAAGTGAAGATCTCGGAGAAAACCCACGCAGGTCACGGGGAAAAACATACAAACTCCATACAGACAGCACCCGTAGTCGGGATCGAACCCGGGCCTCCGGCGCTGCATTTGTTGTAAGGCAGCAACACTCCTGCTGCACCACCATGACTTCCCAAAATTGTATCATTCTAGTAATCCTCTTCTGCACCCTTTCCAAAGTCTCCCCAACCTTCCTGTAATGGGGCGACCAAATGCAGCCTATTGAAAGTCCTATTAAGCCTCATTGTGAGTTTATGACTCTTGTACTCAATGTCCTGATCTATGAAAGCATGTCAAGTCAAGATAGTTTATTGTCATGTGTCCCAGATAGGACAATGAAATTCTTGCTTGCTGCAACACAACAAAATATTGTAGGCATAAATACAGAACAGATCAGTGTGTCCATATACCATAGAATATATATATATATATATATACATAAATAAACAGATAAAGTGCAATAGGCTGTTATAGTTCAGAGTTTGTTTGAAGTTGTGTTTAATAGTCTGATGGCTGTGAGGAAGATGCTGTTCCTGAACCTGGATTTTGCAGATTTCAGGCTCCTGTATCTTCTACCTTATGGCCGCGGAGAGATGAGTGCGTGGCCACGATGGTGTGAGTCCTTGATGATGTTGGCAGCCTATTTGAGGCAGTGACCGCGAAAGATCCCCTCGATGGTAGGGAGGTCAGAGCCGATGATGGCCCGGGCAGTGTGTACAACGTTTTGCAGCCTTTTCCGCTCCTGGACGCTCTAGTTGCCGAACCATGCCACGATGCAACCGGTCAACATACTCTCTACTGTGTACCATAAATCACCTTTACCACTCTTGTGTGGCCACTTTCAGGGAGTTATGGACCCCAAGGGTCCCTCTGTACATCAATGCTTTTAGGGATCATGTCATTAATTATTTAGATCTTGCATTTGACCTCCCAATACTTGCTGGGATTAAACTCCACCTGCCGGTTCTCCACTTGTTTTGTCAGCTGATCTATAATCCCATTGTATACATTGGCCATGGTCCTCACTCTCTGCGACCCCAATCTTGGTGTCATTTTGCAAACGTACCAACCAACCCATCGTTGTTTATGTCCAAGTCATTTATATGTAACACAAACAGCAGATATATACCAGGTTATTGAGAGAGGCAAGAGAGGAGATTGCAGGAGCCTCTACAAAGATTGTAGGAGCCTCTACAAAGGCAAGAGAGGAGATTGCAGGAGCCTCTCTCAGCACAGATCCCAGTGGTCCAGAATCCACTGGTCACAGACCACCCGCCTGCATATTGTCCTTCTGCCTTCCATCAGTAACACAGTTGTGAAATCATACCACCAAGTCACTGTTAATTCCATGCATTTTAATCTTCTGGATCAGGTTACCATTGTGGAATTTTATCAAAATCTATGTAGACAACGTCCATCTCCCTACGCTCATCGATCACCTTTGTCTCATCTAAATACTCTTGATAAAGTTTAGTTTAGTTTAGTTTAGAGATACAGCACGGAAACAGGCTCTTCGGTCCACCGGGTCCGCGCCGACCTGCGATCCCCGCACATTAACACTATCCTACACACACAAGGGGCAATTTTTACCTTTACCAAACCAATTAACCTACAAACCTGTGCGTCTTTGGAACGTGGGAGGAAACCGAAGATCTCGGAGAAAACCCACGCGGTCATGGGGAGAAAGTAGAAACTCCATGCAGACAGCACCCGTAGTCGGGATCGAACTCGGGTCTCCAGCGCTGCAAGCGCTGTAAAGCAGCAACTCTACCACTGCGCCACCATGTTAATAAGTAAGTTAGTAAGATACGACCTGCTGTGTACAAAGCCATGTTGACTGTCCTTAATGACCCCATTATCTTCCAAATGGGAATAAATCCTATCCTGAAGAGTCTTCTCCAACAGCTTCCCTGCTGCTGATGTGAGGCTCGCTGGCCTATAATTGCCTCGATTCTCTTTACTTTCCTGAAATGAAGCATTAGCTGGAGAGGATGCAAAGACCTTTGTTGAGGCTCCTGCAATCTCCTCTCTTGCCTCTCTCAATAACCTGGTATAAATCCCACCCGGTCTTGGGGATTCATCCACCTTAATGCTTGTGAAGACCCCCAACACTTTGTCCTCCTTAATGTCAAGCTGCTCTTGCATATTAGTATTCCCCACACGGATCTCACTGTACTCTATGTCCTTCTCCTTGGTGAAAACAAATGCAATGTAGTCCGTACGTTGCTGACATTCCCAGACTCCAAACACAAATTCCATTCATTAACCTTGAGCACATCTACCTCCTCCCTGTTTATCATCCTGCTCTATATAAAGCTATGGAAATGTTTTAGATTTTCTTTAATCCATTTTGTGGCTCCTTCTGGCCCTTCTAATTGCCCACGAGTTTGTTCCTCCTTTATTTATATTCCTTAAAGGCCCTGAGTGATACAGTATAGTTTATTGTCACGTGTACCGAGGTACAGTAAAAAGCTTTTGTTGCGTGTTAACCAGTCAGCAGAAAGACAATATATTATCACAATCAATCCATTTACAGTGTATAGATACATGATAAGGAAATAATGCTTAGTGCAAGGTAAAGCCAGCAAAGTCCGATCAAGCATAGTCCAAGGGTCACCAAAATGAGGTAGATAGTAGTTCAGCATTGCTCTCTGGTTGTGGTTGGATGATTCAGTTGCCTGATAACAGCTGGGAAGAAACTGTCCTTGAATCTGATGGTGTGCGTTTTCACACTTCTGTACCTTTTGCCTGATGGGAGAGGGGAGAAGAGGGAGGGGCCAGGATGTATGGGTGTGGAGCCTGGGGCCGGGCAGCGGGGCACACAGTAAATATTTACGATGGCGGTGCAGGCTCAAAGGGCCGAATGGCCTACTCCTGCACCTATTTTTTTTTCTATGTTTCTATGACTCGTTCTTGATTGTGCTGCTGGCGTTTGTCGAGGCAGCGTGAGGTATAAATGGAGTCAATAGAAGTGAGGTTGGTTTGTGTGTTGGTCTGGAGTCCACAATACACTGACATTTCTTGCGGTCTTGAATGAAGCTGTTCCCAAACCAAGCCGTGATGCATCCTGATAAAGTGTTTTCTATGGTGCATTAGTAGATGTTGGTGAGAGTTGTAAGTGTTGGTGTGCTTGTTTGGGTGTTGCTTCAATGTGGGTGGTCCAGGAGAAGTTGTTGGTGATAGTGACTCTTAGGGATTTTAAGATTTCAACCATCTCTACTTCAGCACCATCAATGCAAACTGGGGTATGTGTACGCTGCACCTCCTGAAGTCGATCACTATCTCCTTTGTCTTGCTCGGTGGGCCGAAGGGCCTGTTTCCGTGCTGTATCTCAGATAAAGCCAACGAGCCATAAACCTGACGATCAACGGGGTGGCAGTGGAGAGAGTCATTGTCTTCCAAGTTCCTGGGGATACATATCTCTGAATATCTGTCAATAGATAATAAACAATAGGTGCAGGAGTGGGCCATTCGGCTCCTCAAGCCAGCACCGCCATTCAATATGATCATGGCTTATCATCCACAATCAGTACCCCGTTCCTGCCTTCCCCCATATCCCTTGACTCCATTATCTTTAAGAGCCCTGTCTAGCTCTCTCATGAAAGCTGCAGCACACGGGTACAATCCCAAAGAAAACACGTGAATGCCTCCACTTCATGAAAGACCCACACCACCCTGCCATGCTCGCATCTTGCTCTTTCCATTGAATCATGAACTGGCCGTTTGCCTCCACTGGTGCAGTTTGGCCCACATAGAGAAGGATGATGGAGTCAGGTGAATAGGGGGGAAGGGAAGTGTTTATGAGAAAGCCTGGTGGGTAACGTATGGAAACAGATAAGGGGGGAAGGCATAGATCATGCAGATGGAAGTGGGTGGGAGAGGGAAGGAAATGGTGGAGTCTGAGGCTGATAGGTGATGGGTGGAAACAGGTAGGGAAGGGATGATGGGCAGAGGGAATTGGATGAGAATAAACCAGGTGGATAGGTATCCAGTTGATAAGCCGAGAGAACCAGGTGGAGGAGGGGATGAAACCTTGGTAATGGCGTGTGTGGAGGAATAGAAAAAGTGAACAAAGGCAGAGGTGGGATACACTGGTGGGAGTGGGAAATGAACATGGGTGTGGGTCACCTGAAATTGAAGAATTCATTGTTCATACCATTTAGTTGTAAGTTGCCCAAGTGGAAAATGAGACGATGTTGACCCATCATTGGATGTGCTATGCTGAGATTTTCAAAATGCATTTGATAAGGTGCCGCATCAAATATTATTGGGGAAACAATTAAAATCTCGCGGCACGGTGGCGCAGCGGTAGAGTTGCTGCCTTACAGTGAATGCAGTGCCGGAGACCCGGGTGCGATCCTGACTACGGGTGCTGTCTGTATGGAGTATGTACGTTCTCCCCATGACCCACCATGGGTTTTCTCCGAGATCTTCGGTTTCCTCCCACATTCCAAAGACGTACAGGTATGAAGGTTAATTGACTTAGTAAATGCAAAAATTGTTCCTAGTGGGTAGACGATCGTGTTAATATGCGGAGGTCGTGGTCTGCGCGGACATGGTGGGCCAAAGAGCCTGTTTCCGCACTATATCTCTAAACCCTGGCCGCACACTCTTTTTACCCCTGCCATCAGGAAGAAGGTACAGGAGCCTGAAAACTGTAAAGTACAAGTTCAGGAACAGCTTCTTCCTTACAGCTATTAAACACTACAACCTCAAAGAAGCTCTGAACTACATAGACTATTATTGTTATTTTTGCACTATTATTGTTTGTTTTAATGTGTAAATATGCGTGTGTAAATATACACACACTAAACTTTTTTCTCATTTATTATAGTCCGAACTACATAAGTATAGGGGGTATTGGTTTTGTCTTTTTGCACTATTGTTGTTTGTTTATAATTATATGTGTGTGTCTCACACACACACACACTGGACTTTTGTTCTCGTTTATTATAGAGTACTATGTTTACATATTCTGTTCTGTTGTGCAGCAGCAAGTAAGAATTTCATTGTTCCACCATGGACATATGACATATGACAATAAAACACTCTTGACTATCTTGCTCCACATTTGGTCTGCAGATTTATCAGCTTGACCAGTTTGAGTTGGCATCATGCGCTGGAGTCAACAACAGGATGAGCGAGGCCACCGTCTTCGGCAACTGGCCTGACCAATCTTCTGTCCCCTTCCCCGTCAATTCTGACTACTTGAAGGTTCTGGGAATCTGGTTCGGAGGGGTAACAGGAAATTGCTGGAGCGGATAGCCAGAATTAAGCCAAAGGTTGGACAGTGGAAGCAGCGTCCCTGTCACTGGTGAGGTTCTCTTGGTCATCGGGTGTGAGGTTCTCTTGGGACTGCTGTAAATCAGTGTAGGTGTGATCCATCTCTCACTCCTCTGTCATGGCGATCACCTGGGCTGTCCCAATATTTGGGGATCCACGTGGCCCTCTCAATCAGATCCTTCGTGAACCGTCAGTATCTTACTACCAATGCACAATGCCCTTGCGATGGCTGCTACAGAGAGGAGACGGTTGCACACCTCTTCGTAGAGTATGGATTTGCAAAGAGGGTCTGGAGAATGATGCAAGGATCTCTGAACAACTCTGTATCAGGACTCTCTGATTTATAGGCTGTTCCCAGGGACATATTCGGAGACGGACATTAGGTGCTGTTGGAAGACCATCAACTCGGTGGAAGATGAGTTTTACTTTGCCTAAAACTTGTTGGTCTTCCAGTACAGTTAGATATCCGTCAGGGAATGTTGTTAACTGGCTCATTCTGGACCGCAGGAGTACGTGCTGCTGAGGGACTCAATGAAGCCTGGTGCATCCTTCACCAAGGCTCTATGAGGGAGGTCCACAGTCTCGGGTCCTTCTGCTGCTGGACATTGAGGGGTCACCACTCAAACATGAGAAGGGAAATCATCCTAGTGGGCCACATGAATAGCAAGGGTGTTTTGTTCAATGATAGGTGTGAACTCTGAGTATGACACTATTGTTACATAGACACTGAGGATATCTGAAGTTTATGTTTAGTATATTTTTGTATTCTGAATAAAATTATCTTTGGTAAAAAAATACTCAGCGAGTCATGCAGCAGTTCTGGAGAACATAGGCAGGCCACGTTTCTGCTTGAAACCCTTCTTCAGACTGCCTGATCTGTTAAATTACTCCAGCACTGTGTTCTACACAATCCGAGGAGCAGCCCACCAGGCCCCTTGAGACTGCCACCATATTAAATGTGACGGTAGTTGCTCAGTCCAAGGCTTCAGTTCCTCTCCTGTGTCAGTTCCACATCGTTCTCAATTTCCCTGTCTTGGAAAAAACGCATCTACCATCTCCTTAAATATCTTCAATGATCTAACATCTACAATCATCTGGGGTCTAATCTTCAGTTGGCACGGTAGCACAGTGGTGGAGTTGCTGCCTTACAGCACTTGCAGCACCGGAGATCCAAGTTCGATCCCGACTACAGGTGCTGGCTGTACGGAGTTTGTATGTTCTCCCCGTGACCTGCGTGGGTTTTCTCCGAGATCTTCAGTTTCCTCCCACACTCCAAAGACCTACAGGTTTGTAGGTTATTTGGCTTGGGGTAAATATAAATTGTCCCTAGTGTGTGTAGCATAGTGTTAATATGCAGGGATTGCTGGTCAGTGTGGACTCAGTGGGCCGAAGGGCCTCTCTCCACGCTGGGTTCTTTAAACTAAATTCCAGCGATTTATCAATCTCTGAGAAGAAATTCCAGTGCATCTCAGTTTTAAATACCTGTCCTAGTATCTTGTAATTCTGTCACCCTGATTCAAGTTCATGGAAACATTTCAGCCATTTACCCTGTTAGTGACTCATACAGCACAGAAAGAGACCTTCAATCCAACTCATCCATGCCCACCAAGATGACACATCTACAACTAGCCATTTGCCAGTGTTGGGCTCATATCCCTCTTAAATCTTTTCCATCCTTGTACTCTGCCCATGTGTGTTTGAAATGCTTGTTATAGCACCCGCCTCAACTACCTCCCCTGGCTGCGCGCTCCGTATATCCTACATTATCGTAGTTCCCAAGGGACTGCCTAAGAACAACGATGGGGGCATGGCATGGCAAACTGGTGTGTGCCAACTACTGCCATTGACTAAATTCTCAATAAAAATCAAAAAGAGCAGATGCGAAAAATCTGAAATAAAAACAGAAAGTGGTGCAACTACATGGTAGGTCAAGCGGTTATCTGGAAAGTTAAATAGTCAACTTTTAAAACTTGAAAGACTTCCAACTCCTCCCTTTTTTATTGTACGTAGAGTTTCCAGACAACATTACCGAAGATAGACACAAAATGCTGGACTCTAGAGAACATGAAACAATGATGTTTCGCCACCTATTCCTTCTTTCCAGAGATGCTGCCTGTCCTGCTGAGTTACTCCAGCATTTTGTGTTTATCTTCGGTGTAAACCAGCATCTGCAGTTCCTTCCTACGCATTCCAAAACATTTCTGCCCATTCTTAGCCATGTGTGACCAAAAATATGAAAAAATGTGGTATACATCTCTTCTAATTCTGAAAGCATTACAGGTATATTGTTTGGTGCTGTATATACGATTCATATTTTTTTTGAAGTTTGAAGTGACCTCACACAGAAGCATTTTTTTCATAATTCAGTTTTATCTTACAAACTCTTTGTGAATTTTAAAAAGCCAGAATGTTCATATCTTTGGCAGACATGAATTATAGTTCTGCAGGTAGGAAAATAGCAATGAATAAGAGTAATCTCTTACTAGATTTTTTTTTAATGTATTACTTTGTGTGATGACATGTAGTCACGTGTGTGACATTTTGGTTCACTTTCCAAAGAATGGCCCATTGGCAGTGTCAGGGGTTATGGGGAGAAGGCAGGAGAATGGGGTTTGGAGGGAGAAATAGATCAGCCACGAGTGAATGGCGAAGTAGACTTGATGGGCTTCTAATGGCCTAATTCTATACAGGTGATTTCACCAAAGGTCATAAATGAGCGTAGAAGTGACCCCACACGTGACTGAAAATTTTTATCTGGACAAACATCTTGTGACATTTCGGTACAGCCAGAATGTGAATGGGGCAAACATGCACTTTCACACCCGCAGGTAAAAACATAGCAATGAAAACGAGCCGACTTTTTTTTTAGCTGAAATTTTGTGTGCTTGGTGGGGTGACCGTGAAGCACAGCGACCTAAATCTTCAGGCAAAAAAAAGATAGAAAGTAAGGTAATTACAAGAGGGAACTGAAGGTAGAAAACAGCGGAAGTGAACAGCCGACATTTGCCGTGGAGATTTAAAGACCCAAAATATCGGGATTTATCGCGTTTGCTCACTGCATTTCATCAAAAGTAAGTTAATAATGCCTTACTTTTGATGAAATTCAGCGATTATGCAGGCACACGGCGGGCTGATCCCTGGAGCAGCGGCCCCGGGAATCGAACCCTGTTATATTATGCAAAAAACAATATTCTGTGTAATTACAAGCAGCACGCAAGAATTTAATTGTCCGACATTTGCCTGGGACACATGACAATAAACTCTCTTGACTCTTGTCGTGACTGTCCCTGGAGCAGCGGCCCCGGGAATCGATCCCCTAGTCCCTGGAGCAGCGCCCCCGGGAATCGAACCCCGGGCTGTTCCCTGGAGCAGCGGCCCCGGGACTCGAACCCCTAGTTCCTGGATTAGCGGCCCCTACAATCGATTCTGTAGTCTCTGCAGCAGCGGCCCCAAGAATTTAATTGTCCTATCTGGGACACATGACAATAACTCTTGACTCTTGTCTTGACTCTGGAGCACCCCTAGTCCCCGGAGCAGCGCCCCCGGGAATCGAACCCCGGAGCAAAGCCCCCGGGTCTCCCCGGAGCAGCGCCCCCGGGAATCGAACCCCCAGTCCCTGGAGCAGCGGCCCCGGGAATCGAACCCCTAGTCCCTGGAGCAGCGCCCCCGGGAATCGAACCCCTAGTCTCCGGAGCAGCGGCCCCGGGACTCGAACCCCTAGTCCCTGGAGCAGCGGCCCCGGGAATCGAACCCCTAGTCCCTGGAGCAGCGGCCCCGGGAATCGAACCCCTAGTCCCTGGAGCAGCGGCCCCGGGAATCGAACCCCTAGTCCCTGGAGCAGCGCCCCCGGGAATCGAACCCATGGTCCCTGGAGCAGCGCCCCCGGGAATCGAACCCTGGAACCAAAGATCTTATAGCTATAAGATCTTTGCCTGGAACAGGGGACGCGGTCCCTCGGTCCCTCCCTCCCTCACCCGCGCTCTGGTGACATCACGCCACCGAGACAGCGAATGGCGAGCGCCATCCCGTCCTGAGGTCAGAACGCTCCAGGGCCGGCAGCCAATGAGCGGGCGGGTCCGCAGCAACTACAGCTGTAGCATCCTGTGCACCATAGATCAATGATCTTTGCAGCGCTCACATTCACCACCACCACCGGCCTGTGCACCGCTCACACCTACAGCACCGGCCTGTGCACCGCTCACACCAGAGCAGCAACACCGGCCTGTGTATCGCTCGCACCGACAGCACCACCGGCCTGTGCACCGCTGAAAACCGCAGTTACCTGTGCACCGTTGACAACTGCTGCGACAGCCACCTGTGCATTGCTGACAACTCCAACCGACCTGTGCATTGGTGACAACTAACAGCGACCTGTGCATTTAATAATAACTGCAGCGATCTGTGCATCGCTGACAACTGCAGCGACCTGTGCATTGCTGACAACAGCAGCGGCCGAGGGCATGAACGACAGCGGTGGAGACATCTTGAGCTCGGCTCGCCTAGCTGTCGAATATGTGGACTCGATGCTGCCCGAAAACCCGCTGCAGGGACCCTTCCGCATCGTCTGGCGTTACATGATAAGCAATTACACCAAATTTCAGATCGCGACCTGGGGCTCCCTCCTGGTTCACGAACTGATGTACTTCATCTTCTGTTTACCTGGCTTCATATTTCAGTTCATACCTTACATGCAGAAGTACAAAATCCAGCAGGTAAGAGGGATGGGATGGGATGGGATGGGGGTGGGTTATAGTCATAGAAGATACAGGGTGGAAACAGGCCCTTCAGCCCAACTTACCCACACCGGCAAACAATGTCCCAGCTACACTAGTCCCACCTGCCTGCGTTTGATCCATATCCCTCCAAACCATGTAGCTGTCTAACTGTTTCTTAAACGTTGGGATAGTCGCTGCCTCAACTACCTCCTCTGGCAACTTGCTCCATACAACCAGCACCATTTGTGTGAAAAAGTTACACCTCAGATTCCTATTAAATCTTTTTCCCCTTCACCTCAAACCTATGACCTCTGGTTCCCGATTCGCCTTCTCTGGGCAAGAGATTTTGTGCACCAACCCGATCTATTCCTCTCATGATTTTATACACTTGGTTGTGTATTGTAGTTGATCACCGGCGCTCATCTTAAAGGTGGAATTCATTACTTGACCGTAACAAGGAACTGCAGACGCAGGAATCTTGAGCAAAGCACGAAGTTGTGGAGGAACTCACTGGCCAGGCAGCATCTATGGAGGAGGGACAGGCAACATTTCGGGTCGGAAGAAGCATCTCGACCTGAAACGTTGCCTCTCCATTCCCTCAACTGATGCTGATGCAAGGAACTGCAGATGATGGTTTCCAAAAACAAAACCCCACAAAGTGCTGGAGTAACTCAGCGGGTCAGGCAACATCTCCAGAAGGCATGCATAAGCAACCTTTCCGTCGGGACCCTTCTTTAGATTGATTGGAGTTGGTGGGGGGGGGGGGGGGGGGGAATGCTGGAAAAGAGGGGGATAGAAAGTATGGCAATTGCATGGCATGGCCTCGGTCTCAAAAAGGGTCTCGACCCAAAACTTCATCCATTCTCTGCCTGACAGATTCTGCCTGTCCCGCTGAATTATTTTGTTTTCTATCCATGGCAAATGATAAGTGGATAAAGATCAAGTTGATTTGAAGATGAATGGACAAAGGCCGGAGATGAAAGTCTCTTCCAGCTGTTATCAGGCAACCAAACCATCCTATCACCAACTAAAGTGCGGTCCTGACCTACAATCCACTACATTGGAGACCCTTTGACTATCTTATATCCGATATTTCTGTATTTTATCTTGCACCAAACGTTATTCCCTTTCTCCTGTATCTGTACACTGTGGGCAGCTTGATTGTAATCATGTATGGTTTATCCACTGATTGGATAGCAATCGGCAATGGGGCGGCACAGCGGTAGAGGATCTCCAGTCCCCCCCCCCAACTCCAAAGACCTACAGGTTTGTAGGTTAATAGGCTTGGTGTAAGTGTAAATTGTTCCTAAAGTGTGCAGGATCGTGTTAGTATGTGGGGATCGCTGGTCAGTACGGTCTCGGTGGGCCGAAGGTCCAGTTTCCTCATTGTATCTCTAAACTATACTAAACAAAAAAGCCCTTCACTGCACCTTGATATATGTGACAATAAACTAAACTAAACTAAAAAAGAAGAGAAAAGACTGAGAAATGCTCCTCTACAGGTGCTATGTGACCCTCTGAGCACCACCAGCACTTTGTTCACCTTTAGGTGTAGCTTTATTATTACCATAAGTACTGAGGTACAGTGAAAAACTTTGTAGTGCATGCTATGTTTATTACCCGGGAGCTCCAGTCAATTTACATAGATACATAGACAATAGTGCAGGAGTAGGCCATTTGGCCCTTCGAGCCAGCACCGTCATTCAATATGATCATGGCTGATCATCCACAATCAGTACCCCGCTCCTGCCTTCTCCCCATATCCCCTTGATTCTGCCAGCCCTAAGAGCTCTATCTAACTCTCTTTTGAATGCACCAAGTGAATTGCCTTCCACTGTCTTCTGAGGCAGAGAATTCCACAAATTCACCACTCTGGGTGAAAAAGTTTTTCCTCATCTCTGTTCAAATGGCCTACCCCTTATTCTTAAACTGTGGCCCCTGGTTCTGGACTCCCCCAACATCGGGAACAAGCCAATTAACCTACAAATCTGTACATCTTTGGAGTGTGGAAGGAAACCGAAGATCTCGGGGAAAATCCACACAGGTCACGGGTAGAACATACAAACTCCATGCAGACAGCACCCGTAGTCAGGTTCGAACCCCTGTCTCTGACAATACAAGGTAGCAACTCTACCTCTTATCTACAGTGTATCGCGTTGTATACTTTGACACCCCTTCTCACTGTCTGCAGTTTCACCAGTTTTGGTGTAATCTGCTAATTTACAAGGCCACACACCTATATTCATGCCCGGGTCATTTATATATCACAAGCAGTAGAGGTCCAAGTACAGATCCCTGCAGAACTCACGCTGCACTCAAATTCACTTTATCTGATATTTCCCTACTGTTTCTTGATCTCACCGTCTCCATCACAGGAGATAGACTATCGACTGATATCTATTATAAACCTACTGACTCCCACCTGTCTAGGCTCCACTTCTTCCCACCCTGCTTCCTGCAAAGACTCTATCCCCTGCTCCCAATTCTTCCGTCTGCGCCGCATCTGCGCCCAAGATGAGGTGTTCCATACCAGGTCATGTGAGATGTCCTCATTCTTTAGGGAACGGGAGTTCCCCTCTCCCATCATAGATGAAGCTCTCCTCGATATTCCGCAACTCTGCTCTTGCTCCCCCCCCCCATTCGCAACAGGGACAGAGTACCCCTAGTCCTCATGGCAAAAACAGGAAAGTAGACTATTATCTGAATGGTGGCCGATTAGGAAGGGGGGAGATGCAACGAGACCTGGGTGTCATGGTACACCAGTCATCGAAAGTAGGCATGCAGGTGCAGCAGGCAGTGAAGAAAGCCAATGGTATGTTAGCATTCATAGCAAAAGGATTTGAATATAGGAGCTGGGAGGTTCTACTGCAGTTTTACAGGGTCTTGGTGAGGCCACACCTGGAGTATTGCGTACAGTTTTGGTCTTCAAATCTGAGGAAAGACATTCTTGCCATAGAGGGAGTACAGAGAAGGTTCACCAGACTTCCTGGGATGTCAGGACTTTCATATGAAGAAAGACTGGATAGACTCGGCTTGTACTCGCTAGAATTTAGGAGATTGAGGGGGCATCTTATAGAAACTTACAAAATTCTTAAGGGGTTGGACAGGCTAGATGCAGGAAGATTGTTCCCAATGTTGGGGAAGTCCAGGACAAGGGGTCACAGTTTGAGGATAGAGGGGAAATCCTTTAGGACCGAGATGAGAAAAACATTTTTCACACAGAGAGTGGTGAATCTCTGGAACTCTCTGTCAATGAAGGTAGTTGAGGCCAGTTCATTGGCTGTATTTAAGAGGGAGTTAGATGTGGCCCTTGTGGCTAAAGGGATCAGGAGGTATGGAGAGAAGGCAGGTACAGGATACTGAGTTGGATGATCAGCCATGATCATATTGAATGGCCTACTTCTGCACCTATTTTCTATGTTTCTATCTTTTGCCCAATCAGTTGTCGCATACAGCACATAATTCTCCAATGGGATCCCGCTACTAGCTATGTCCAGGGACGGATTTTGATGAAGAGAGGCCCTAAGCTGTTCCACGTGAGGCCCCCTCTGCGTTGGTTTTCAGCGCTGGCGGCGAGGCAGCGGCCGACAGCCATGTAGGCCAAATCTCCCACAATTCAAAGCGAGGGAGAAAGTGCCCAGCGCCGACCAGTTGCGGTTGCAGTGCGCATGCGCAGGGCGGCCGATGATGTGCTGACCGTGACTGTGCGCATGTGCAGGGGGAGGACGTGCAGGCCGCAGCAATGCGCATGTGTAAGGCGGCCGGCCGTGCCGGCGGATGAGGAGCGAGCGGAGCCCGGCGGCCCGGACACGGATAGCGGGGGGAAGATGGAGAGAGAGAGATAGAGAGGGGGGCCCGCACAAGAGTTGAACGGTAGGTGTCCTGCTTTGGCCAGAGGCCCCCTAGATCCCGAGGCCATAGGCTTCAGCCTATGAAGCCTAGTGGTAGATCCAGCTCTCCGAGGCCCCCTAGACCTCGAGGCCCTAAGCTTAAGCTTGTCTAGTTTATAGGTAAATCCGGCCCTGGCTACGTCCCAACTCCACCCCTTTCCGCTTTCTGCAGAGACCGTTCCCTCAGCAAATCCCTGGTTAACTCGTCCCTTCCCATCCAAAGCACCTCCTCCCCAGGTACTTTCACCTGTCTCCTCCCTCAACTCCGTTCAAGGACCTGAGTCTTTTATGGTGAGGCAGAGATTCACTTGCACCTCCTCCAACCTCAACGGAGATGCTAGTGTGTTCAGAGTTGACCTCGGTGTCTTAGGGAGACTGAAGGTTTTCTGAAAGAAGAGCAATCAGTGATAGTTTCTGTTTGATCAGCAACTTTTGCCGCCAGGATACGCTTGTGCATGTCAGCAGTGCAGGGGCAGTGGAAAATTTGTTATCTTTGCATCTTGATAAGACCATAAGGAAACTGGACATGCATAATTCATTTTAGGCCTCACAAGCCCACTCTATTATTGATAAGAGCATGGGTGATCTGACTCTCCTCGAGTCTATTTCTGCACACTCTCCACAGATTCCTTTCATTTCTTGGTGATTGAAAACCTATCTGTTCATGTAAGTTTAGTTTAATTTAGAGATGCAGCGTGGAAACAGGCCCTTCGGCCCACTGAGTCCGCGCCGACCTACGCACACGAGCGCTATCCTACACACTTAGGGACAATTTATAAGTTTTAGCAACACCAATTAACCCACAAACATGTACGACTTTGGAGGGAAACGGAGCACCCGCGGAAAACCCATGCAGGTCACGGGGAGAAAGTACCGACTCCCTCCAGATCGAACCCGGGTCTCTGCCGCTGTAAGGCACCAACTCTACCGCTGTCCCACTATGCCGCCATTTCTTCACATATATTCACAAATTGGGATTTCTTGGCAAAGGAGATCCAAGGATTCATCTCTTTTATTGAGAGAATAAGTTCTTGAAGAAGAAATTGGGAAGGGCAAGTGGCTGAAGGGTTGATGGGTGAGCCTTTTGGGACTAGCAACCACTCTTCTTTTAGCTTTAAAATAGTTATGGCTAAAGAAAGGGCAGACCCAAGAGTTAAAATTGTGAATTGGACAAGGCCAACGTTGATGGTATTAGACAGGAACTGTGTCAACTGGATTTCAGTAGTTTGCTTGCAGGCAAAGGGGCGTCTGGAAAGTGGGATGCTTTTAAAAGTGTGACAACAAGAACTCAGGGCATGCATGTTCCTGTTAGAGTGAAGGGAAAGGCGACTGTCATAATCGTAGCAGGTTGCCGAAAAAACGGCGACTAGACCCCCCCTACAACAATATCTACGACAATGTCTACAACAACCTACCACCTAGTCGACGTCAAGCTACCCACAACCGGCGACCCATTAGGACGTCCACCCACGACCACACCTACAACACCCGCGACAAGCTACGACCCTGTCGGCGGCAACTGAAGACAACTTAAGACAATTCAGTTGCCGCTACCTGTCGCCGGTTGACGTAGGTAGTCGCCAATGGAATTCACCGAAGTCTGCACCGGCGACAACCTGCGTCATCCTGGTGGCAACACCTACATCAGGCTACGATCATTGGCGTCAAGCGCACGGGATCGACTGTCGCCAAAAAGTCTCGAACATTTCAAAATCCAGTGGCGACCAGAAAAAAGATACGACTCTTTGGGCGACTGAGGAGACCATACAGGCGACACCCCGGCGACCATGTGGTGACAGCCTAGTCGTCTGTAGTCACCTAAAAAATCGCCTAAGTGGGACAGGGGCATAAGGAATCTTGGACGACGAGAGAAATTGTGGCTCCGGTCGGGAAAAAGGAGGAGGCATGGGACAGGTATAGGCAGCTGGGATCAAGTCTATCCTTGGAGGAGTTTCAGGAAATGAGGAACATATGTAAGGAGTAAATCAGGAGGACAGAAAGAGGCAGGAGCGATCTCTGGCAGATAATAAGAAGAATCCAAAAATATTTTATGTACGTTAAGGGAAAGAGGGTAATTAGAGAGAGAATAGGGGCCCTCGGAATCCAGTGTGGTCACCTTTGTGAGGAGCCACAGGAGATGGGCAAGGACCTTAATGAGTATTTATCTTGTGTTTTTACTGGAGAACGACATGAAGGCTGGGGAACTATGGACAGATAGGGTGCAATGTCTTGTGGACAGCCCATATTATGGTCGAGGAGGTGCCAAACATCCCAAAGCGTTTGTAGGTACTGTAGATAAATCTCCCGGTTCGATCAGGTATCTGTGAGAAGCTAGAACAGAGAGTGCTGGAGGACTAGCTGTGATACACGAATCACAGAATAGCCCTATATGTTGCCTATATGGAATTCAGCAAAGCATTTGACAAGGTTCTGCATAGTAGGCTGCTCTGGAAGGATAGATTGCATGGGATCTACAGAGAGCAAGCTGGTTGGATAGATAATTGGCTTCATGGAAGGAAGTAGAGGGTGGTTAGCAAAAATTACAGCAGGATCTTGTTCAGTTGGGCAAGCAGGGTGAGGAATAATTAATGCAGAAAAGTTAATGCGAGGATTTGCATGTTTGGAAGTTAAACGGAGGCAAGACCTTCACAGTGAATGGCAGAGCCCTAGGGAGTGTTGAAGAGGAGAGGAGAGGAATCTTGGTCCAGGTACATCGTTCATTAAAAGTGGCATCACAGGTAGATAGGGTAGTAAGGAAGGCTTTTAGTACATTGGCCTTCTTCAGTCAGGGCATTGAGAATGGAAGTTTAGATGTTATGTCACTGTTATACAAGACGTTGGTGAGGCCGTTCTTGGAGTATTATGTTCAGTTTTGGACCACAGGAAAGATGTCATTAAACTGGAAAGAGTGCAGAGAAGGTTTGCGAGGGTGTCGCCAGGACTTTAGGGCCTGAGCTAAGGGGAGAGGAGTGAGCTTGGACTTTATTTCTTGGACTGTATGAGAATGAGAGGCGATCTTGTGGAGGTGTATAAGATCGTGAGGAGAATAAATAGAGTAAAGTCTTTTACCCAGAGTAGCGGAATCAAGAACCAGGGGACCTGGCTAATAGCGAGGGGAGAAAGATTTGATAGGAAACTGAGGGGCAACGTTTTCACATATGGATCAAGCTACCTGAGGAGGTGGTTGAGGTAAGTACTATTTGGACAGGTACAAGGACAGCAAAGGCTTAGAGCAATATGGGCCAAATGTGGGCAGGTAGGATTCGTGTAGATATGGCATCTTGATTGACAATAGACGATAGGTGTAGGAGGAGGCCATTCGGCCCTGTGAGCCAGCACCACCATTCAATGTGATCATGGCTGATCATCCCCAATCAGTACCTGGAGAACATGCAAACTCCACACAGATATTACCAGTGATCAGAATTGAACCTGGGTCACTGGATTTTTGAGACAACAATTCCACTGGCTTTGTCACAGTGCTATCTATCCCAATCTGTTCCAGAGGGGAATCGTCCTGACAGAATTTACCCTGTCTAATCTACTTATGGTGATTTAACATTTCAATTACATTGACGCTACCATGGTGAATACTTGGATAGTAAGTGTTGATAGCACTGCAGAGGGACAGCACAGGAGAGCCTGATCTTCTCAATAGGTTACTGTGGTGATTAGTAGAAGTAACTGTGGGCATTTGACGTCCATGAGGGTCATAAATGCAGAGACTAGTTTCAGCTCTTTTCCGTCCTTTTTAAATATGAATTTAGTGAGACAGTAAATACCGTTATCATATTGTGTGTGTGTCTGTGTGCGCTTGTGCATGTCTGTGTGTGTGTGCGTTCATAAAATACTAATGCTTTTGGAAAGGCTTAAGTGAAGTGTGATTCTAGTGCAAATGTGAAGATAACTGGCTTAAGGGCCTGTCCCACGAGCATGCGACTGCATGCGGCAAGCGCGACCAAACCGGAAGCGGGGGCCGCGTGGAGGTCGAGTGATCCCCGTACAGGGCCTGTCCCACCAGCATGCGACTGCATGGGGCGAGCGCGACCAAACCGGAAGCGGGGATCGAGTGATCCCGTACGAGTTGACGTGAAGTTCGAGCGAAGTCCGCGGGAAGTTCGCGCTAGGCTGCGTACGGCGTCAGAGATGCTGTGTACGGCGTCGAGACGCTGCGTACGGCCTCAATGCGGCTGCGGGCAGCGCGGAATTTTTGGACAGTGTCAGTTTTTCGGAGACCCGCGTGATGTCGGGACCAGCCCCGCACAACTCCATACGGCTCTGGCGATCAAAGTGGGACCGGCCCCGCGAGGCCGTACGGCTCAAGCGACCACGTTAGGTCGCGCTTGCCGCATGCAGCCGCATGCTCATCGGACAGCCCCTTTAGACTCTCAAATTAAACAGATCATTAAAGCTGAATGTGCACAGTGTCTGGTGTAGTAGATTGAATGGGCCAGCAGCTGATCGTTCTCGTTCCACAAGTTTTTCACGTGGTCTGCATTGTTCCTTTCTTCCCCAGGACAAACCGGAAACCTGGGAGAAGCAGTGGAACTGTTTCAAGGTGCTGCTCTTCAACCACTTCTGCATCCAGCTACCCATGATTTGTGGGACCTATTACTTCACCGAATTCTTCAACATCCCCTACACCTGGGACACCATGCCAAGATGGTACTTGATTTATTTCCTATGCTTTTGGTATTAATCGTAGAGACATGGGCCATTTGGCCCACCACGTCCAAGCCAGCCAGTGCACGCCCATCCATAGCCTTCAATGCCAAGGCAATTCAAGTGCTTGCCGAGACAGCTCTTGAATGCTGTCAGCAACTCTGCTGTCACCACTCTTCCCAGCAGTGCATATCAGGTACTCTCCACTTGCTGGGTGAAAGAGGTCCCCCATAGGTCTCCTCTAAATAACATGCCCCTACAGTGTATCTTTGAGTTTTCTTCACCTCTTGAGGGGAAAAGATTTCAGTAGCCTATTATTTTAATACCCATCATAAATTATATATATATATATATCTCAGTCATGTTCCCGCTTTATCTCCTCCATTCCAGGGAAATGAGTCCTAGCCTTTCCAGTCTCGCCACATTACTAAAACACTCATCCCAGGCAACAATCATGGTCAATCCCCTCTGCTCCCTCTTCCCTCTCCAGTACCATCCAATTCTTCCCGTGGTGTGGAAACCAGAACTGCACGCAGTGCTATGACAGCTGGTGTCTGAAACAATGTTCTACAAAGTTGGAACACAACCTCCATGTTCTTGTCCTGTTGAAGGCCTGTGCCCCATATAACTTAATTTATTCACTGTGTAAGGGGCCTGTGCCATTTAGGCGATTTTTTTTAGGCGACTACCGACAACTAGGCTGTCACCACACGGTCACCGGGGTGTCGCCTGTATGGTCGTGAGTAGTCTCCTCAGTCGCCAAAAGATGCGTAGCTTTTTTCTGGCCGCTGCTGGATTTTGAAATGTTCAAAACTATTCGGCGACTGTGGGCTTGTCGTAGCTTGTCTTCTCCTGACGTGGGTGCTGTCGTAGATTATCGCCAGGATGTCGCAGGTTATCACCAGGATGTTGTAGGTTATCGCCAGGATGTCGTAGGTTGTCGTCAGTGCTGACTTCCATTGTCGTGAATTTCAATGTCGTAGTCACCGGCAGTCGCCTAAAAAAATTGCCTAAGTGGGACAGGCCCTTAAGCTGCCTAGCAACCACTTTTTAGGATATTTGGACTTGCAAACCCAGGTCCTTTTATTCCTCAGTGCTCCCAAGATCTTGCTGTTCGTGGTGTATGTCAGAGCTCCAGTACTACTGCCAGAATGCATCAGTTCATTATTGAAATTTGGATTTGGATCCAAATCCAAACTCTGATTAATCCGGAGTTTATTCAGGGTTAAACGCCATCTACCGTTTCTCAGCCCATTTCACTAATGTATTGATATTACCATCCCGTAGCTTAAGGCTACCCTCCAGACTGTTAGCAACTCCACCAATGTTGGTATTATCTGCAAATTTACTGATCATGCCTCTTTGTCCACACCCAAATCATTAGCTTCTCTTACAAACAGCAAAGCACCCAGCACTGATCTTAATGAAACCCAACTAGTTACAGCATGAATTACAAAAACAACTCTTTAACGTCCCCTCTGTTTTCTATGCCAAGCCAAATTTGGATTGGATGGATTGAGGCAGGAGAATTAGTGTGTGTTGGTTGGAGTAGGTAAAATTGTGAGGGGAGAGCGCGGGGGATGACAGTGGGGGGGTTGAATGGGGGGGGGGGGGGGGGGAAGGGGTGATCTGTGCAGGATGGATGGGGGCTGCAGTGCAGGATGAAGAGGTGGAGCAATGCAGGATGGATGGGAAGGGGGGTCAGTACACAGTCTTCATCACCACGGACGTTAGTGCCACCGGTCGATAGCTGTTGAGCTACGTCACCTTACTCTTCTTGGGCACCGATATTATTGATGCCCTCTTAAAGCAGGTGGGGACCTCTGTAATGAGAGGTTGAACATGTCCACAAGACCTCCAGACAGTTGGTCTGCACAGATTTTAAGAACACAACCTGGTATATAGCCAGCATTAGTGAATATCTAGACTCAACTGGACTAAGAATGGATAACGTGTTACACTGTTATTGTGATGTATTTTTTTTACTATGAATAAAGTTTATTTTTGAACTAAATATATCACGTAAAGCCTTCAAGGTGCTTTCATGGTGTTGTCTGGACTGTATATTTATAGTGTTGTTGTCTATACATTGCTGGTGTCATGACATTTAAGTACAAACCATCAATGTTACTCCTATGGCCTCTGCACAATACACCCGTACATGTGTATGTGTAAATTGTCCCTAGTGTGTGTGGGATAGTGTTAATGCGCGGGGATCGCTGGTCGGTGCGGACTCGGTGGGCCGAAGGGCCTGTTTCCGCACTGTATCTCTAAACTAAACTTGCAAAGGGCTGGATGTCTGCAAGCAGATATGCATGGAATTGAGATAAACCTCCTCATTTGTTGCTTGTATTACAGATAAATATTTTAAGAGTTGTACGTTGGATTTTATGGGAGAGTATGTATTTTCTCGAGTATTATCGATGTAAATATATTGTTCCTAAACTACAGTTGCACATTTGTTCTAAGGTTTTGAATTGAATATTACATTATGTGGACCTTGTATTAACTTGACAATGTGCTTCTGTATATATCCTGTGAATCTGTTCAGGTACACGCTGCTAGCCCAGTGCTTTGGTTGTGCTGTCATTGAGGATACCTGGCATTATTTCTTGCACAGATTATTGCATCACAGGAAGATCTACAAACACATCCATAAGATGCACCATGATTTTTCAGTAAGTTCTTTGATTTAGTTAATCCTAAATCAGATTAAGCGTTCATGTTACATTTCTGGTAATTTTTTATGAATCAAATTTATTTTTGAAATGTAGCCTACATGGTGCTGCCAACTAATCTCTAATGGACCTGTTTTCTTAATCAATTTAGTACATTTATACTGTTGTTGTCTATACATTTCATGTCATGACATTAAGTACAAATCATCAATACCACTCCTATGGCCTCTGAACCATACAACCTTACGATGTTGCAGGGCTATACACAGTGTACCTCAGTGGAAATGGTTGCAAGATCTTAGATTGCAAACCATCCCACAAACGTTTTCACCCAGCAAACAGCTAACTCGTTTTCACCGAACAGTTAACAATGGCCTATTTCCTTTATCATCGTTTTTTGCATATCTTTCATTCATTGCTCTATATCTCTCTACGTCATCGTCTATCTCTCATTTCATTTATCCTTGACAAGTCTGAAGAAGGGTCTCGACCCGAAACGTCACCCATTCCTTCTCGCCAGAGATGCTGCCTGTCCCGCTGAGTTACTCCAACTTTTTGTGTCTATCTTCGGTGTAGACCAGCATCTGCAGTTCCTTCCTCCACAAACTCTTTGTGATGGCTGCAACAAGCTTCAGTGCATCCCGAGCACACACTACTGTGGCCTCCAATGTGCTCGGCTGCAGTGTTCAATTCTGGACACCTTGTTACACTACCACCTACCCATCTTTCATTGAACTTTTTAAAATTCCAAGCCATACAACTTTTTACAACGTTGTGTGTTTTTTATGAATCAAGTTTGTTTTTTAAATAAAATAAATGTAGCCTCTAGTGTTGCTACCACCCCTATACAGATTCATACCTAATCTCTGATGGGCCAGTTTTCACAAATGAATTTAGCACAAATACTCGAGGGATTGTCTCAGGAATTTATCTTTAAACTGAAGGCTCCAATGGAAGTAATGTTCTTTTTTTTTAACTTTGTATTTTGCAACACGTTGGTGAATCTTTGGTCTTGCATACTATTTTTCAAGGTCTCAGGCCTTGATGCTGATTGGTATGTGTTTTAGGTGGTTAATTTTCTGAAGTATGTCATTAAGCTTTTAAAAAATATAACATTTTATTTTGAAATTTGAATACCGTTGTTTTGCTGAGACAGGAAAAGCAATTATATTTTAAGTTTCCATTTTATTCACTCATTCCTGGATGTCTCTAGATATTCCAATATTTACTGACCATCTCCGATCTTAAGAGATGGAGGTGAGCCATCTATTTTTACTTTTATCAGCTGGATAGTTTCAGAAACAGATTGAATGTATCATTGGCCAAATCAATCTAAATTATTTTGTTTTTGTAATGAATATAGATCAGTGTAGGATTTTGCCAGTTTGGAGCTCAACTGTTTTGTGCTTATGGAATGTTTTTTTTTCTTTTTCTCAACTATTGAATTGAATTGAATAATTGAATTGAATACTTTATTGTCACATGTGACAAAACTACACAGTGTGTGTTAGGAAAATGTGTAGCCATATAGCTTCAACGAAATGTGTAGGCCGGAACTGCAGATGCTAATTTAAACCGAAGATACCCACAAAAATCTGGAGTAACTCAGAGGGTCAGGCAGCATCTCTGGAGAGAAGGCATGGGTGCCGTTTCTAAGAAGGATCTCGACCCCATTCCTTCTCTCCAGCGATACTGCCTATCCCGCTGAGTTACTCCAGCTTTTTGTGTCTTTCTTTAGTTTCAACTAAATTCTGGCATACTCTTTAGGAAGTTGACTATGAATTGATGTCAAAATTAACTAAATCAGTATTGGGCAACAAAGTTCTTTGTTTATCTTGCTATCTGAGAAACCAAGCTCCCCATTTAATACAAAATTATGCTATCATGAAATGTCTTTCTGCCATGTTTTGTGTCCAATATATTATTTGAAAGGAATGCACTTACATTTGTTTTAACAACTTTCTAAAATGCTGAATGCACAAAATGCATCTATTTGTAGGATTAAAGGTGTGAGTGCAAAAGTTTAATTCAAATAGAACATTCTAAATTTTTCCCAGTCCAGCGTTTCTAAAAAAATTAAACAAATGTACTAATTTCCAGATATCAAAATCGCCCAATGTAAGGAACTGATGGTCCTTCACAGATTTAAAAAAAGCCAAATCCTCCTCATTAGCAAAGAAAACAAAGTAGTCAAGCAGTAGACAATTGCTGCTGACAAAGTATGCTCCAAGTAAAACAAATTGTTAGCTTTACAAATTGCAGATAAATGAGTAATTAGATAAGCAAGAAAATAGACACAAAATTCTGGAGTAACTCAGCAGGACAGGCAGCATTTCTGGAGAGAAGGTATGGGTGACGTTTTGGGTCGAAATCCCTCTGCAGACTGAGAGTTGTGAGAGTGAGACTAGAGATATGGATGGGTAAGGTGTGAAAACAACAGATCAAAGCAGGCGATGACCAAGGAAAGGTAGAACGGTGCATTGTTAACTGAGGGGAAGGTGACACCGAGACAAACAATTGGTAAAATATCAGTAAAATTAATCAGGAGAACACTGAAACTAGTCGGAGAACTGGGATGGAGGTGCGACGGAGAGAGAGGGGAAGCAAGGGTTACTTGAAGTTAGAGGTCGATATTCATACCGCTGGGGTGTAAGCTGCCCACGTACTCCACAATATCCATTCTAAAGTTAGTTTGCAATAATTTGGAATCTCCCCGTGCTGGTTGGTTCTGGGGCATCAACATTTTACACGTTTGGTAAATTACTAGGTTGAAGGGCTTGAAGGTGTGGTTGCTAAATTTGCTGATGACACCTAGGTAGGAGAGAAAGTGAAGAGGGTATGAAACTTCATAGAGATATAGATGGGTTATGTAATGTAGGCAAAGATCTGGCAAATCGGGGAAAATGGGAAACTATTTTGTAAAAACTATTTTGTGCCCTGGTGTACGATTTATAAAAGATTCATATTCAGGTACAGCAAGTAATTTGGAAATCTAATAGATTATCATAATTTTTTTATTGCAATGGAAATTGAATGCAAATGTAATGAGGTTATGGTTTAGCTATGTAAAAGCTCTGTCCCACTGTATGAGTTCATTCAAGTGCTCTCCCGAGTTTAAAAAAAAAATCGAACTCGTGGTAAGCACGTAGAATGAACGTAGCGGGTATGTCGGAGCTTGGGGACGTCTCTTAGCGGCTCGTAACGCTAACGGCAGGTACTCGGGAAACACGGTAAGCTCGGGAAGACTTGCAAAGATTTTTCAACATGTTGAAAAATGTCCACAAGAGCCCCGAGTACCGATGAGCAGCCCTTACCGTAAATCTCCGAGTTCGAATCACCAGAAACTTGGGAGAACTCTTGAATAAACTCGTACAGTGGGGCAGAGCTTTAAGACATTTTAGTTTTATAAGGAAAACCTATAGCTATATTGGGCAGACCACACATGGTACTTTCTTTGGTACTCGTCCCCTTACTAAGAAAAAAATGCAAATGGATTGGAAACTATTCAGAGAAGGTTTACTGGACACACCTGAAATGAATGTGGTTGTCCTTTGATGAAAAGATATACAGGCTTGGCTTGTATCCACTGGAGTTCAGAAAAGTGAGAGGGTACTTGATTGAAACATAAGCTCCTGAGAGGTGTGGAGAGAGGTTGTTTACTTTTTCATGCTATCATATAAATCACAATTTATGAATAAGAGATTGGCCACTTAAAGGTGAAATGGACACATTTCTGCTCTGTGCCTAGTTTAGAGATACATCATGGACCTCTGGTGAGATGCATGGTGACGCTGCCTGACCTGCTGAGTTAGTCCAGCACTTTTGTGTCTTTATGGATATAGTCCGTTTAGCCCACCGACTCCACACTGCCCATTGATCACCCATTTACACTAGTTTTAAGTTATCCCACTTTCTCATCCACTCCCTGCACATTAGGAGGCAATTTCACAGAGTCCAGTTAACCCACAAACCTGCCCATCTTTTTGGGGTGCGGGAGGAAACCCTGTCGCGAAGGATCTAACCCCCGTCTCTGGCACTGTGACGCAGCAGCCCTACCAGCTGCGCCTCTGTGTCTTGCAAGTATTTGGAACTCTCTGCCTTTGTGGAAAAATCTTTGCATGTTTTTTTAAATCACATGTAGGTCGATTATTGATAAACAAGTGGGTAAAGTGGTGGGGGGGGGGGGTTGATGGGAATGCAGACCAGAGATTACAGTCAAATCTTCTTTGATGGTATTGATCGCTGGAATAAACTGTTGGGACCAACAGGTCTGCTGCTGCTCTTAGTTTGTATGTTATATTTACAAGGGTATGTGATAGGATAACTAGCAACATGACGGGTAAGGTTGTAATTGTTGAATCCATGAAGTGCATCTTTTTTTTCCCCACCCCAAGTGCTAATATTATAATTTTATCACAAATTGAGACAACAACATTTATTTTAATATTTTATTTTAGTCTCCATTTGGCATGCAAGCTGAATATGCTCATCCATTGGAGACTGTTATCCTTGGTGCAGGTTTTTTCATTGGAATCATGATCTTCTGTAACCATGTGATGCTACTGTGGGCTTGGGTGGCTTTTCGCCTTCTGGAAACGATCGATGTCCATAGGTAAGTATAAAGAAATAATATAAATTATTATATAATATATTCAGATCCAGTCTGAAGAAGGGTCTCGACCTTAATGTCCAGGTTCAGGAACAGCTACTTCCCCACAGCCATCAGGCTATTAAACACAACAACGAATAAGCTCTGAGCTCTGAACTGCAAAGGACTATTATTATTTGTTATTTGCACTATATTTGTTATTTATTGAACTTTTTCATTTTTCTCCCCGTTATGTACAATGTTTATGTATTCACATATTCTATTGAATTTCAATGTCCCATCCGGGACATATGACATTAAAACACTCTTAACTCACTCTTGAATCTTGACCCGAAACGTCACCCATTCCTTCTCTCCAAAGATGCTGCCTGTCCTGCTGAGTAACTCCAGCTTTTTGTTTCTATGGTTTAAACCGGCATCTGCAGTTCCTTCCTGCGCAATATATATTTCAAATTGCCTGCTGCATGATTTACTGGGCCATAAGAATTATTTAGTAATTCAACAAAAAATAACCATGTTTTCCCTTATTTTATTACTTCCCTGTCCATGTCCAAATACCTTCTATATGTTGTCATTGAACATAACTCTACCTCCTCTGGCAGCTCGTTCCATACACCAACCACCCTCTGTGGAAGATTTGCCCTTCTGATCTTTTCCCGTGGGCGGCACAATGGCGCAGTGGTAGAGATGCTGTCTCACAGCGCCAGAGATCTGGGTTTCATCCTGACTACGGGTGCTGTCTGTACGGAGTTTGCACGTTCTCCCTGAGACCACGTGGGTTTTCTCTGGGGGCTCCGGTTTCCCCCCACATTCCAAAGACGTGCAGGTGTGTAGTTAATTGGCTTCTGTAAATTGTTCCTGTGTGTAGGGTAAAACTAGTGTAAGGATGATCGCTGGTCTGCGTAGACTCGGTGGGCCAAAGGGCCTGTTTCCAATCTATATCTCCAAACTATACTAAAGTAAACACTCACCTTAAACTTATGCCCTCTGGCTTTAGACTGCTGTACCTTGCTGGGGGAAAAAGAGTGTGATTATCTAACCCATCGATGCTCCTCGTGATGTTATAACCTGCAAAAGATCATCGCTCGGTCTCCTTCACTCCAAGGAACACTATCCCAACCTACATAACTAAAACCCTTAGGTGGCGCAGTGGTAGAGTTGCTGCCTTACAACACCTGTAGTGCCAGAGACCCTGGTTCGATCCCGACTACGGGTGCTGTCTGTACGCAGTTTGTACGTTCGCCCCATGACCTGCATGGGTTTTCTCCGAGATCTTCGGTTTCCTCCCACACTCCAAAGGCGCACAGGTTTGTTGGTTAATTGGTGTATGTGTAAATTAACCCTGGAGTGTGTAGGATAGTGTTAATATGCAAGGATTGCTGGTCGGCGCGGACCTGGTGGGCCGAAGGGCCTGCTTCCGCACTGTATCTCTAAACTAAACTAAACTAAACAGTCAGCATCCTAGTGAATCTCTTCAGCACCCTCTCAAGCTTATCTATAATCTTTCTACAGCATGGTGACGGCGAACTACACTATACTCTTATTTTTATATGAGTGGAACATGATGTCTCAACTCTCGCACTCAATGTGTAGGAAGGAACATCACCCATTCCTTCTCTCCAGTGATGCTGTCTGTCCCGCTGAGTTACTACAGCATTTTATGTCTATCTTGTACTCTATGCCCAGGCTGATGAAGTCAAACACGCCGTATGCCTCTTTCACCATTTTGTCTACTTGTGTTGCCGCTTTTAGGGGACTATTTACTTGTACCTCCCGGTCTTGTTGTTCAACAACACTCCTCAGGGGACTGCCACACACTGTGTACATCTTGGCCCGGTTTAGCTTCCTACAATACATCACTTTGCACTTATTTGAGTTAATTTCCACCCGCCTTTCCTCCACACATTTTCCAGATTTCATTACAAAGTTGTAACCTTAAACATGCTTCTTTACTTTATGCCTTACCATTGGTGTCATCTGCAAACCTGAATCCCGTATACATGCTCACCCACATGATAAATGTACAATTATTGACAAAAAGCAGGGGACCCAGCACCTGTCCCTGTGGTACACAAGTACTGGCCTCCAGTATGAAAAACAAACCTTCACTCCCACCCTTGGCTGATTGCTTTGCCCCAAGCCAGTTTTGTATCTAACCTTGGCTAGCTCATCCTACCATGCTGGGCCTTGTCAAAAGCTTTTCTGAAGTCCATGTAGACAACAACATCTATTCACTCTGCCACTGAAACTAAGCATGCAGGTACAGCAGGCAGTGAAGAAAGCGAATGGTGTGTTGGCCTTCATAACAAGAGGAGTTGAGTATAGGAGTAAAGAGATCCTTCTGCAGTTGTACATGGCCCTGGTGAGAACACACCTGGGGTATTGTGTGCAGTTTTGGTCTCCAAATTTGAGGAAGGAAATTCTTGCTATTGAGGGAGTGCAGCGTAGGTTCACGAGATTCATTCCCGGGATGGCGGGACTGTCATATGCTGAGAGAATGGAGCGGCTGGGCTTGTATACTCTGGAGTTTAGAAGGATGAGAGGATATCTTATTGAAACATATACGATTATTAAGGGATTGGACACGCTAGAGGCAGGAAACATGTTTCCGATGTTAAGAGTCCAGAACCAGGGGCTACAGTTTAAGAATAAGGGACAGGCTATTTAGAACGGTGATGAAGAAAAACATTTTTACCCAGAGAGTTGTGAATCTGTGGAATTCTCTGCTTCAGGAGGCAGTGGAGGCTGATTCTCTGGATGCTTTCAAGAGAGAGTTAGATAGAGCTCTTAAAGATCAGGGGATATGGTGAGAAGGCAGGAACGCGGTACTGATTTTGGATGATCAGCCATGGTCAAATTGAATGGCGATGCTGGCTCGAAGGGCCGAATGGCCTACTCCTGCACCTATTGTCTATTGTTCCTTTGGTCACCTCTTCAAAAATATTCCCATGCTGATTATCTCTAATCAGTTTCTCATTCTAAATGCAGATAGATCCTGGCTCTCAGATTCCCCTACAGCAGCTGTTTCACTTCTGCTGTAAGACTCATCAGTTTATAGTCCTCTGGCTTGTCTTTTGAGTAGTTTAGAGATACAGCATGGAAACAGGCCCTTTGGCCCAACGAGTCCACATCGACCAGCAATACCCGCACACTATCCTACACACACAAGGGACAATTTAAACATACACCAAGCCAATTAACCTACATACCTGTACATCTTTGGAGCGAGAAACCAGAGATCTCGGAGAAATCCATCACGGGTCATGGGGAGAACGTCCATACTCCGTACAGACAGCACCAGTAGTCGGAATTGAACCCGGGTCTCCGGCGCTGCCAGTGCTGTAAAGCAGCGACTCTACCGCTACACCACCGTGACCGTGTCCTAGCGGCCTGCCTTAAGTAAAGGCACAACATTAACCATCCTCCAGTCTTCCTGCATCTCACCCGTGGCTACGTGAAGATATGTAAATCTCTTCCAAAGCCCCAGCAAATTCTTCCATTGCTCTCCCAAAAGACCGAGGATACAGTTGCTAGTGCTCCTGCAATTTATTCGTCTTTATGTGCTTCAAGACTGTCAGCATGTCCACTTTCATAATGTGGAGATGTTTCGAGAGAACGCTGTTCTCTTTTCTAAATTAATCAGTTTCCACGTCCTTCTCTACAGTGAGTACCAATGAGAAGTTTTCCTTTAAGATCTCGCCCATTTCCCATGGCTCCACTCTCCACACATATAATCATGGATAAGATCATGAGAGGAACAGATCGGGTAGATGCACAGTCTCTTGCCCAGAGTAGGGCAATCGAGGACCAGAGGACATAGGTTTAAGGTGAAGGGGAAAAGATTTAATAGGAATCTGAGGGATGATTTTTTTCACACAAAGGGTGGTGGGTGTCTGGAACAAGCTGCCAGTGGGGGTAGTTGAGGCTGGGACTATCCCAACATGTAAGAAACAGTTAGACAGGTACATGGATAGGACCGGTTTGGAGGGATATGGACCAAATGAGGGCAGGTGGGACTAGTGTAGCTGGGACGGTGTGGGCAAGTTGGGCCGAAGGACCTGTTTCCACACTGTATCACTCTATGACATAGTTTACCACATGGATTTGTAAGGGAATCTACTCTCTGCCTAGTTACTCTTTAGCGCTTACTATAATTACAGCACCTTTTTAGGATTACCCTTTACATTATTTGCCTGGGATATTTTATGTCCTCTTTTTGCGCACATCATTTCCTTCTGAAATGTACTCCTACTTCTCTTATATTCCTCAAGGGACTTGTTTGCTTCTATCTGACATACAGTGGCTTGCAAAAGTATTCATACCCCTTGAACTTTTCCACATTTTGTCACGTTGCAACCACAAACGTAAATGTATTTTATTGGGATTTTATGTGATAGACCAACACAAAGTGGTGCATAATTGTGAAGCGGAAGGAAAATGATACATGGTTTTCAAATTTTTTTACAAATAAAAAAATGAAAAGTGTGGCGTGCAAAAGTATTCAGCCCCCTTTACTCTGATACCCCTAAATAAAATCCAGTGCAACCAATTGCCTTCAGAAGTCACCTAATTAGTAAATAGAGTCCACTTGTGTGTAATCTAATCTCAGTATAAATACAGCTGTTCTGTGAAGGCCTCAGAGGTTTGTTAGAGAACATTAGTGAACAAACAGCATCATGAAGCCCAAGGAACACACCAGACAGGTCAGGGATAAAGTTGTGGAGTAGTTTAAAGCAGGGTTAGGTTATAAAAAAAGATCCCAAGCTTTGAACATCTCACGGAGCACTGTTCAATCCATCATCCGAAAATGGAAAGAGTATGGCACAACTGCAAACCTACCAAGACATGGCCGTCCACCTAAACTGACAGGCCGGGCAAGGAGAGTATTGATCAGAGAAGCAGCCAAAGGCCCATGGTAACTCTGGAGGAGCTGCAGAGATCCACAGCTCAGGTGGGAGAATCTGTCCACAGGACAACTATTAGTCGTGCACTCCACAAATCGGGCCTTTATGGAAGAGTGGCAAGAAGAAAGCCATTGTTAAAAAAAAGCCATAAGAAGTCCCGTTTGCAGTTTGCCACAAGCCATGTGGGGGACACAGCAAACATGTGGAGGAAGGTGCTCTGGTCAGATGAGACCAAAATTGAAGTTTTTGGCCTAAATGCAAAATGCTATGTGTGGTGGAAAACTAACACTGCACATCACCCTGAACACACCATCCCCACTGTGAAACATGGTGGTGGCAGCATCATGCTGTGGGGATGCTTTTCTTTAGCAGGGACAGGGAAGCTGGTCAGAGTTGATGGGAAGATGGATGGAGCCAAATACAGGGCAATCTTGGAAGAAAACCTGTTAGAGTCTGCAAAAGACTTGAGACTGGGGCGGAGGTTCACCTTCCAGCAGGACAACGACCATAAACATACAGCCAAAGCTACAATGGAATGGTTTAGATCGAAGCATATTCATGTGTTAGAATGGCCCAGTCAAAGTCCAGACCTAAATCCAATTGAGAATCTCTGGCAAGACTTGAAAATTGCTGTTCACAGACACACTCCATCCAATCTGACTGAGCTTGAGCTATTTTACAGAGAAGAATGGGCAAAAATTTCAGTCTCTAGATGTACAAATCTGGTAGAGACATACACCCAAAAGACTTGCAGCTGTAATTGCAGCGAAAGGTGGTTCTACAAAGTATTGACTCAGGGGGGCTGAATACTTTTGCACGCCACACGTTTCAGTTTTTTATTTGTAAAAAAATTTGAAAACTATGTATCATTTTCCTTCCACTTCACAATTATGCACCACTTCCCGTTAACAGGAACATGCAGATTCCTCAACTCGTCCTGTCCCACTTTAACGAACTTCCCACTTGCGGACACCCCTTTGCTTGCAAACGTACGCTAATGGGCCTTTGCAGGTTCCTGTCTAATACCGTCAAAAAATTACCTGGCCGCAATTTAGAACCATTCCTATCCTATTCCATAACTTTTTTTATAGCTAGTAGAATTATATTCGCTGGTCCCCAAAGTATTCCTTCACTGACAACTCGTTCACTTGCACGCCCTATTTCCCAAGAGTAGACAAATCTTAGACCTCTCCCTGGTATGGGGCACAAGATAGGTTTGAAGAAACTTTCCTGAACACACTTGGCAAATTCCACTCCATCTAAGCCCTTAGTACCATACGATACGATAAAAAAGAGACTTTATTCATCACCGCAGGGAAATTGCTCTGTCAACAGTCACAACAAACAACAAGGTACACAAACAAATTGAAATTAAAATTAAATTAAAAGTGAAAAAAATAAAAAGACAAGCGACTGTTGTCTGGCTGCCGTGTGCAAACACATGAACAAACAAACAAACAAACGAACACAGACCTTTGTCCTGGGCAGAGGATTCTAAACTAGTCCTGGGTCCCCCTTTGTTCCCCTACCGTCCCTCACGGTGGTCCCCCCACATCGGGCCTCCCATTGTCTTACCCGCCCTCACGCTCATCCATCGCGAATCCCCACTGCCGCCGAGGCTCCTGCTGCTGTCGAGACTCCCTTTGCTGCCGAGGCTACACCTGGCAGTCCTATTCAATATTAGGGAAATTAAAACAACTTAATATTACAACCCTGTTTTTCCTACGCTTAACCAGCTCCCCCGCTGTGCATCAGTACCAGTCGTGGTATTGATGTATTTCAAAGACTGAATCACCAAGGGCCTATATAATTGCAGTAAAGCTTGCGTACTCCTGGAATCAAATGCTCCTGTAATAAAAGGCTAATACACTATTGACCCTCCTCCTCACTTGCAGCACCTACAGTATGTATTGGCTTTACAAGTATGTCCAGTCTGTTTGAGCATTAACAGAACCCAAACTCTGCTTTTAAAAACAAATACTCTAGAATACTGAAGACCTCAAATTATTCCACGTTATATTTAATCTTACATGTTGTCGACCATTCACACAGCTTGTATAGTCATCTTGAAGTCCCTACAACCTCCTTTGTACTCGCAATACCACCTACCTTAGATTTGTCAGCAAAACTGGAAAATGACATTTCATCTTCTTGGCCATGTTATTCATATAGACCGCGTATAGCTGAGGCCTAAGATCTAATCTAGGCACAGTTGCTTTCCTGAACGGATCAGTTACTCTCAGATTCTATCTTGTCTTTCTTAATCAATTTCTTGGTCCTCCTTGGCTAAATAAAATTGACAATTATATTGAGCTGATTTTTTGGTTTGATATTATCGTTATTTTTTAGCTACAGGGGAATCCCTTCCTCTTTGGGGTTTTGTGCCTGAAAGGAGTAATTTTCCTTCTGCATTATTGCTTTAATAGCTGAACATTGCCTGCCGACTGTCATGTGTATGGCCGATTCTCCTGGTGTATCTTCATTGTGCCCTTTATCTAGAATTAACCCTCTAGTTGTACATTGATCCACATCAGATTCAAATTTCAGAAAGACCCCATGACAGCAAGATCATTCATTTGTGCCCTCACTTTGAGACCAGTGTATTAGCCTTTATTACAAGAGCAGTTAATTCAAGGAATGTGGAAGCTTTACTGCAATTATATCGGGACTTGGTGAATCAACATTTGAAATATTTAAAATAGGGTTGCAATACTAATATTAGGTTATTTTAATTTCCCTAATATTGTCCAGGACTGCCATGGTGCTAAAGACTTAGATGGAGTGGAATTTGCCAAGTGTGTTCAGGAAAGCTTCGTTTAGTTTCGTTTAGAGATACAGCGCGGAAACAAGCCCTTCGGCCCACCGGGTCCGCACCGACCAGCGATCCCCCCACATTAACACTATCCTACACCCACCATGGACAATTTTTACATTTGCCAAGCCAATTAACCTACAAACCTGTACGTCTTTGGAATGTGGGAGGAAACTGAAGATCTCTGAGAAAACCCACGCAGGTCACGGGAAGAACGTACAAACTCCGTACAGACAGCACCCGTAGACGGGATCGAACCTGGGTCTCTGGCGCTGCATTGGCTGTAAGGCAGCAACTCTACCGCTGCACCACTGTGACCGCGTTCAAGAGTGTGTTCTGGAGAGCTTCTTCAAACCTTTCTTGAGGACCCTATCAGGAAGAGGGCAAAGATTTGTCTACTCTTGGGAAATAGGGCAGACAAGTGAATGAGTTGTTAGTTTGGGAGCACTTTCGAACCAGTGACTATAATTCTACTAGCTTTGAAATAGTTATGGAATAGGACACAAATGGTCCAAGGGGTCAACCCAAATTAACCCTTCCCCTACTGGTTCTTCAACATAATAATGATCCAGAAAAACATCTCTAATTTTTCTTGCACCATTATTACAACAAATTTTATTTGTCAGTGTCGACGTCGGGTTCCCATTATTATTGCCTCCTTTCGAAATCACAACTTGTGCAAGAGGGCGGAGCTTTGAAGCTTTTCTGAAAACCTGTCATCCTTTCGTTATTAAAGTTAATATTTTGGGGACAAAAGTTGATATATGGGGGAAAAGCAGGAATGGGGTACTGATTTTGGATGATCAGCCATGATCATTTTGAATGGTGGGGTTGGCTCAAAGGGCCGAATGGCCTACTCCTGCACCTATTTTCTATGATTCTATATTTCTTCTCCAGCTGCTGGAAATAGGAAACAGAAGATGTCAGATATATTTTGCAAGTTAAGCAGCATCTGTGGAGAGACATAGACATTTTAGTTAATGTAGTTAATTTAGTGTGTGCCACCCTTGTATGGCATTATTTTAATATCATTTCTCTTTGCTTTCAGTGGTTATGACATCCCTATAAATCCTTTGCATCTGATTCCCTTTTATGCTGGATCTCGTTTTCACGATTTTCACCACATGAACTTTATTGGAAACTATGCTTCAACCTTCACCTACTGGGACAAAATCTTTGGCACCGACTCGCAGTTCAATACTTACTACACAAAGTTGGCGAACAAAAATGATCCAGATGATAAGAAAATGAAATGAAGTCCCACCAGCTTGTTACTCATCATTCAGCAATGTCTTTCCAAATTTTAATTTCCATTCAGAAGTATTGATGAGCAGTCTTTGAAAATGAGGAAGTTTAGCAAGTGAAACTGAGGAATGCAACGCCTTCAGCGTCTACCAAGCTTCCCCTAAGTCTGCTCCTGCCATGCGAGGTATTGTTTAGGTATTGCTGGAACCCTTTGCCACACTGTACTGTCGGGTTATATCTCTGATGGATCTCAAGGAGCATTTGAGATCCAGAAATACAGACTGCACATCCTGAAGTCCAAAGATGAAACCTTCTTGTTTATTGTCTAATCTTCATACTTGAATAAATAATATTGTTCCACAACAAATTTATTTAACTAAAAAAAAGTAGAAAAATATAAAATGCAATGTCTCCTCTGCTGCACTGGCTACTGTAATTATTTAAAGTAGTGAATTTTGAATTGTCTTTTTTGCATTGATTACACCAATGTTTAATGATATAATGCACTTTATTGGGTCTAAAAACAGGTACGAGTTTTAAATCAGCACGTGCATTCTCCTGGACAACAGCTAATACGCATTTTCATCTCTTTGCAGTGAATGCAATGAGAGAGAATTTGTCTTGAAATGATCACATTTGCAGAGTAAAAAAAATGAGTTGGCTGTGTTCTTGTGCAAAGTATAATTGATCCATGATATTTTTCTTGTGTCAGTACAGATAACTCTCATTAATACAGACCACAGGGGAGAGAGAAGTCAGTGTTTGCCGATTGTCTGCTGTAACCAAGTGAGGGGGAGGGGGTCATTGTGTATATTATTGGGGAAAAAAAGCCAGTGTAATGGGAAATTTCCTACTTTTCCAGTGTCCTCTTTTCCAGTTGCCATTACTACACAGGTAAGTAGGGGTGATCGTACACAGACCAAATAGAACAGATCTTCCATTTGTTATTTCCAGTTTAATTGGTTGTTTATTGAAGTAGTTGTGCAAACAAAGAGATGAATGTACCAGGTTTTCCTTATTCTGCATGCAAGTTGCAACTGGCTGCTCTGCCCCCTTCTGGTGGGAACTAGATGCTCTCCCTCCCTGTGCCTGCCCCTATTCCCTTATATATACGCCACTCTGTGCATCTAATCACCACCCCCAAGTGTCCACAAATAATACTGCAAGATATATCTAGACAAAATATTATAATATGCCAACAGTAGCTGGCCTAAACATAAATGGCACCTACAGCCGGTAAACACACTAAACAAAACCCACCAACAGGAAAGGACAATGTTATAATACAATCTACAATGTTATAATAGTTTCAACATTGTAAATTGAAAGTCAAAATGCTGTAATTTAATTTACCTTTTGTAGATGATAGATGAACGTGTAGGAATGAACTGCAGAGAGACTCAAAATGCTGGAGTACCTTCAAGTAACCCCGGCTTTCCCTCGCTCTCTCCATCCCTCCCCCACCCAAGTTGCACCAGCTTCTCGTTCTCACCCAGCAAACAGCTAACAACAGCCTGTTTCATCGTTACTTTTTTGCTTATCTTTCAAACATTTGTTCTGGCGTCTCTCTCTACATCACCATCTGTATCTCTCGTTTCCCTCTTCCTTGACCCAAAATCTGAAGATTGGTCTTGACCTGTCTGACTGGCTGAGTTACTCCAGCATTTTGTGTCTATCATTGATAGATGAACCTGTTGTGTGACAATCTCAGTTAGATGCGGTGACTTTTTACCCTGTGTCCATGGAACTATGATGCTCCACTGGCTGTGGCCCCACTTGTGGAGAAGGCTGCGGTGAATGAGGTGGGGTGGGGATCATCAGGAGAAGATGGTCAACAGCGGGATTGGCAGCGTCAGAAACAGCTGGTCTTAAGAATGAGTTTTACTTGAATATGAATATTCATCACATACACGAGCTATCGTTGTGCCAGCATCTAACATAGTCATAGTGTGGAAACAGGCCCTTCGGTTCAACTTGCCCACACTGACCAACATGTCCCATCTACACTAGTCCCACCTGTCTGTGTTTAGCCCATATCCCTCCAAACCTATCCTAATCATGTACCTGTCCAATTGTTTCTTAAACATTGTGATAGTTCCAGCCTCAACTACTCCTCCCCTGGCAGCTCGCTCCATACACCCAACAACCTTTGCGTATAAAAAAAACATTACCCCTCTGGTTCCTATTGGATTCTCCTCCCCCCCCCCCCCCCCCCCTCACCTTAAACCCATGTCCTTTGGTTCTTGGTTCCCCGACTCTGGGCAAGAGACTGCGTTTACCCAATCCATTCCTCTCATGATTTTGCCCACCTCTATAAGATCCTCTCATCCTCCTGTGCTATTAACATCTTAGATGGACACAAAAAGTTGGAGTAACTCAGTGGGTCAGGCAGCGTCTCTGGAGAAAAGGAATAGGTGACAATCTGGGTCGAGACACTTCTTCAGACTGATAGTCGGGAAGATGAGACGAGAGATATAGACAGTGATGTAGAGAGCTATGGAACAGAAGATTGGAAGATATGCAAAAAAGATGCTAGGAGACTGCAAGGTGACTTGGATAGGCTGGGTGAGTGGGCAAATGTTTGGCAGATGCAGTATAATGTGGATAAATGTGAGGTTATCCATTTTGGTGGCAAAAACAAGAAAGCTGACTATTATCTAAATGGTGGCCGACTAGGAAAAGGGGAGATGCAGTGAGACCTAGGTGTCATGGTACACCAGTCATTGAAAGTAGGCATGCAGGTGCAGCAGGCAGTGAAGAAAGCGAATGGTATGTTAGCTTTCATAACAAAAGGATTTGAGTATAGGAGCAGGGAGGTTCTACTGCAGTTGTACAGGGTCTTGGTGAGACCACACCTGGAGTATTGCGTACAGTTTTGGTCTCCAAATCTGTGGAAGGACATTATTGCCATAGAGGGAGTGCAGAGAATGTTCACCAGACTGATTCCTGGGATGTCAGGACTGTCTTATGAAGAAAGACTGGATAGACTTGGTTTATACTCTCTATAATTTAGGAGATTGAGAGGGGATCTTATAGAAACGTACAAAATTCTTAAGGGGTTGGACAGGCTAGATGCAGGAAGATTGCTCCCGATGTTGGGGAAGTCCAGGACAAGGGATCACAGCTTAAGGATAAGGGGGAAATCCTTTAAAACCAAGATGAGAAGAACTTTTTTCACACAGAGAGTGGTGAATCTCTGGAACTCTCTGCCACAGAGGGTAAGCCGAGGCCAGTTCATTGGCTATATTTAAGAGGGAGTTAGATGTGGCCCTTGTGGCTAAGGGGGATCAGAGGGTATGGAGAGAAGGCAGGTACGGGATACTGAGTTGGATGATCAGCCATGATCATATTGAATGGCGGTGCAGGCTCGAAGGGCCGAATGGCCTACTCCTGCACCTAATTTCTATGTTTCTAAGTAACGATAACAAAAGTAACATTTTGTTCTAGCTATCACTTAGGACAGGGGTGGGCAACCTTGTTCTGCATAGGGGCCAGGACGCATGTCTGTGAGCGGATGGCGGGCCACATCTATCATGTGTACACATGGATCCCACCCCAGATGGCAGGCATCAAATTGCATGTTCACAGAAGGTGCGCAGGGTGTGGTACAGCCAGAGCTCAGCTGCGCTCAGCGGGCCGGATGATTACGGGAAAATAAATCCGCCTGTGGGCCGGATGATTTGGGGTTACGGGCCGCATTCGTCCCGGGGGCCGTAGGTTGCCGACCCCTGACTTAGGATGACAAACTTTCTTTTTACGCCACCACCCTCTGGAAGTCATGGTCAATCACTCCAATGATAATTTAAAGTAAAAAAATGAGTAAACAGGGTGAGCGCAAGACATCTGAGTGGCAGTAAACACAGACTGAGACAAGATTTGTGTAGGAAAGAACTGCAGATGCTGGTTTAAATCAAAGATAGACACAAAATGTTGGAGTAACTCAGCGGGACGGGCAGCATCTCTGGAGAAAGGAATGGGTGACGTTTCAGGACGAGACCCTTCTTCAGTCTGAAACGTCACCCATTCCTTCTCTCCAGAGAAGCTGCCCGTCCCGCTGAGTTACTCCAGCATTTTGTGTCTATCTGAGACAAGACTCGCTCCAAGCATCTCCGACCACTCCGTGAAGCAATGAACCCGGTGCTTTGTTCCCAATACAAATGGACACCTCGGTTACTACAACAGGTTCATTCTGCCATAACCAAAATCCATTATAGACAGGACTGTATTAACAAGAGTGGAGTGTACTTGAAATTACAAACGCTGAGTGCATTTATCTCTGGGATTTGCAGTTGATCTGTCCTTTCCACATCTGTGCCTGCTCGTTGGGAGGTGAAGAATTGTTGCAAAGAACTCCCACATCCGGTTTTTATTATGAAAATGTAGTTTGAGTTTTGTTCATTCCTCTTGCCTCCATTTACAGCAGTGGTGGAACAGGAGTTTTGGTGCAGTCTTGACCTACATTGATTTAAAAAACTAAATATTAACAGGTTATTATATTCCAGTTGTGTTCCATTTGAATGTATGGAACATTTAATGTCATCACCCACTTTCAGTTTTATCATCAGAATGTAGTTTGAGCTTTGTTCAATCTTGCAGAATTTTGTTTCTGAAATATGTCGAAATATATAAAAATGGATGTATTATTTACAGCTTCAAGATTGTGTATTGTTATATTCTGTCCTTAAATGATATTAATATTTGAACGCGATCATGTTGAAAATTCTGTCTGTATTTGATTCCAATACTTCCAATAAAATCTTTCTCCGTGGAACAGTGACAGGATTAAAACAATGTTAAACTATCGGAATCAAGGGATATGGGCAGAGTCCTTGCGGAATCAGGGGATATGGGAGGAAGGCAGGCATGGGTTACTGATTGTGGATGATTAACCATGATCACAATAAATGGCCGTGCTGACACGAAGGGCCTCCTGTACCTATTTTCTATGTTTCTAAGTAAATAGTCAAAGGGATGTCCATTCACTGTTTGTACATGAGATGTATGGACCTGTGTTAATCATCTGTGCTTCCAAAATAGTAACGTACAAACAATACACAGCAGTGATAATAACATTAAGAGTTTTAATTTGGCATTGTAAATTATGAAAGCTTACCCTATTCTCTCTGAGTCTTGCTAAACAAGATAGGAGCCCATGGTATTAAATGCAAGGTACTAGCCTGGATAGAAGATTGGCGGACTGGCAGAAGGCAAAGAGTGGGAATAAAGGGGGGTGTTTCTGCTTGGCTGCAATGGGTTAATGGTCGGTGTTGGGTCCGCTACTTGTCATGTTATATGTTAATGATCTAGATGAGGGAATTGATGGCTTTGTGGTCAGAATTGCAGACCTTGCCCAGAGTAGGTGAATCGAGGATCAGAGGACATAGGTTTAATGTGAAGGGGAAAAGATTTAATAGGAATCTGAAGGGTAACTTTTTCACACAAAGGGTTGTAGGTGTATGGAACAAGCTGCCAGAGGAGGTTGTTGAGGTTGGGACTATCGCAATATTTAAGAAACAGTTAGACAGGTACATGGTTAGGACAGGTTTGGGGGAGATATGGGCCAAACAAACACAGGCAGGTGGGACTAATGTAGCTGGGACATGTTGGCCGGTGTGGGCAAGTTCTGCCGAAGGGCCTGTTTCCACGCTGTATCACTCTATGATACGAAGATAGGTGCTGGGGCAGGTAGTATATAGAGAGAGCAGGGAGGCTGCAAAAGGACTTGGACAGGTTGGGAAAGTAGGAATACAGCGTAGCCAAGTGTGCGGCCATATTCTTTGGTAGAAGGAATTTAGAAGGATGAGGGGGATTTCATTAACGCCTTACTGCAGCAGTCGGCGACCTACGACCCCCAGGCCGAATGCGGCCCATAACCCGAAATCCTCCGGCCCGCAGGTGTATTTTTTCCCCCATAATTATTCGGCCCGCAGGCTTCCGTCATCTCCAGTAGCGCCAAGCGCGGCCGTGCACCTTCTGTGTCTGGGCTTCACTGTCGGGATCGGGGTTGTCAATAGACCGGGGACGAGTGAGTGTGAATATTTGAGCCATCGCCTTCAGATCCAAGGTCCGTAGGTGCGCCATGTTCGTGAGCGGCCGTAACTAGGGGCCAGTGCTCCGTCGTCCTCGAAGGGGAGGGATCCAAGTGAACATGTGATTTGATGCCTGCCATCCAGGAGTGGGGTGGGGGCGGGATCCATGTGTACACGTGATAGATGTGGCCCGCCATCTGCTCACAGACATGCGTCCTGGCCCCTATGCAGCACAAGGTTGCACACCCCTGCCTTACTGGATAAAGAAAAGGTCAGATAGAGTGGATGTGGAAAGGATGTTTCCAGCAATAGGAGAGTCCAGAACAAGAGGGCACAGCCTCAATAAAAGAATATATCTTCATACAGAGATGAGGAGGATTTTTTTTAGCCAGAGGGTGGTGAATCTGGAATTCATCGTCACAGAAGGCTATAAAGGCCAATACATTGGTTATTTTTAAGGCAGAGATTGATAGATTCTTGATTAGGAAAAGTGACAAAATTCTCCAGGAGAATGGTGATGAGAGGGGGAAAAATAGATCAGCTATGATTGAATGGTGGAGTAGACTTGATGGGCTGAATGGCCTAATTCTGCTCCTGTCTCATGATTGTCAAGTGTTTTATTGTCATATGTCCCAGATAGAACAATGAAAGTCTTGCGTGCAACAGCACAACAGAATATGTAAACATTGTACACTGTAAACAATATAATAAATGAGAGAAAAAATACAATAGGGAAGAAGCTGTTCCTGAACCTGGACATTACAGTTTTCAGGATCCTGTACCTTCTTCCCGATGGCAGGGGTGAAATGAGTGTGTGGCCAGGATGGTGTGGGTCTCTGATTGAGGCATCGACTGATAAATTCCTTTGATGGTGGGGAGTTCAGAACCCGTGATGGACTGGGCAGTGTTTGTTAGAAATTTTCCAACAAATGACTTACGAAAACTGAGGTACAACTGAACGAACTTTATTGTGAGAGAGAGAGTCACACCGAGCACAAGAGTCTGTGCGAGTCCTTCTGTGCTAATGCTGAAACACATCTCTTTTATACATTGATTGAAACCAAAAAGCGTCGAGACAATGGCAACTGATAACTGAAACTCAGAATTGAAAGGAAATAACAGTTAGCTGCGAAATGTTTCACCGAAGCAAGATTAGTGATTCTGCAAGCTATGTGATTACTCCTAATCACTCGACCAAGACCTGGTAATTACTGGTGCCCTAGGCAGTTTCGGTAAGCGATCTTGTACAGACACAGATAGAATACACAAGGTAACAGATACATAATTTTCCATCAGTGTTCACAACTTTTTTGCTGTCTTCTTCGCTCCTGAGCATTCAAGTTGCCGAACCAGGCCGTGATGCAACCAGTCAATATGCTCTCTACTGTACACCTGTAGGAGTTCAAGAGAATCAGAAGGGGTACAGTAATATATTATACTTTATCACTTTCTGTTTTCAAACCAGTTGCAATTCAGTGCCATTTTCTTGATCAGTATGAGTCACAATGAAACTGTCTCACTGAATTCAATAGCAAGGATATTACAATTTTATTTTTATAAGGTCTTATTGATTATTGATCAAGTATTTTCATCAATTTCTGAATACTTAGCCAATCATTTGTTTAACTACACTGGAATATTTCCTAAACACGCAAAAGTTTAATTCATGTCATGATTGTGATTTCAGCCTTAACTTAAAACTGTGTCTTTCTTCCAGTGATGTGATCAAGAGTTTTTGTGCAATCTTGACCTACATTGATTTTGTATATTAGTATTTATCGGTTGATCACCATATTCCATTTGAATGTGTATGCAAGAACTCAGATGGTGGTTTAAATCGGAGGTAGACACAAAATGCTGGAGTAACAGGTAGCATCTCTGGAGAGAAGGAATGGGTGATATTTCAGATCAGTCTGAAGAAGGGTCTCGATCCGAAATGTCACCCATTCCTTCTCTTCAGAGATGCTGCCTGTTCCATTTGAACAAATTGAAAATCTCATGGCAACATCCATTTACAGTCTCAACCCGAGACGTCTTCTATTCCTTTTCTCCAGAGATGCTGCATGACCCGCTGAGTTACTCCAGTTTTTTGCATCCATTTACAGACGTGCGTCTCCCAACAACACCAGTAGATGGCAGTGTTAAACACCACACAGTGTTATGAGCCTGTCCCACTTAGGCGACTGCAGGAGACTATGTGGTCGCCACATGTTCGCGGGTGGATGCAGGTTAGTCGCCTTCATGGTCGTGAGTTGTTCCCGCATTCTGGGAACTAGTCGCTGCCTCATTATGGTCGCCGTGAATTTTTCACCATGTTAAAAAATTATCGGCGACCGGAATGAAGCCGCCTTGGAGAGTAGCGAGACTTCTCGTGCCGTAGGTGCAGTGGTAATAGGTCGGCAGGAGTTCTAAGATTCTTATAGGTTGTAGCCGGTGTTGACCGGTGAATTTCATTGGCTCATTGGGAAAAATAACGTAAGCAGTAGTTTTCAGAACCAAGGATAATCGACCAGTAATGTTAATGTCCGCCTAGCTTCACAGCCGCGTATCTCTCGCTTCTTAAAAGTTGTCTCCACTCCTTCTCCCCGATCCTCTACCCTCCCTCTCCTCCCCCCCCCCCCCCTCTTTTATAGGACTTACGTGACCCTTACCGTACACTGTGCTTTCACCGTCTTAATAACAGCGGCAACCTTCCTGTTCATCGCGGTGTGTGTCTGTATCACATTGGCTTTGCACCGTGTGAATTTCACTCAGACAGGGCTCCCCCCGCTTGCCTTGATAGTCGCTGGCAGTCGCCTGAACAATCACCTAAGTGGGACAGGCCCATTAGCTGCTAAAATCAATATTTCATATCAATGATAATGATAGGCAAGAATTTCATTGTCCTATACAGGGACACACGACAATAAACTCACTTGAATCCATGCCGTGACTAGGAGTTCTGCTGGTATGAGATTGCATACATTTGATTTGAGTATGACATGATGTGGATGTGGAAAGGATGTTTCCACTGGTGGGAGAGGCTAGGACCAGAGATCATAGCCTCAGAATTAAGGGGCGCTCTTTTAGAAAGGAGGTGAGGAGGAACTTCTTTAGTCAGAGCGTAGTTAATCTGTGGAACTCATTGCCACAGAGGGCTGTGGAGGCCAAGTCAGTGGGTATTTTTAAGGCAGAGATAGACAAATTCTTGATTAGAACGGGTGTCAAGGGTTATGGGGAGAAGGCAGGAAAATGGGATTAGGAGGCGGAGATCAGCCATGATTGAATGGCAGACTCAATGGGCTGAATGGCCTAATTCTACTCTTTTAACGTGAACTTGTGCGATGTAATCCCTGTAATGTGCAAATATTGTATTTTGTAGTTGTGATTGGTGTGATCTTAAGGTTTTGTTTTAAAATCTCAAAATTGCTGTATGCTAACTGAACACTTACTCTATTCAAAGCACGAAGTACTGGGCGGAACTCAGCAGGTCAGGCAGCATCTGACGTTCTCTCAGTCATCTTTGGAGGTCACCTTGGATCCCAGCCCAGTCGTCTTCTCTTGCCCTGAAGCAGCTCTGCGGGGTTGAGGTGTATTTGCCATCACTCCAGATCTGTGGTTGCGGAGCACCCTGCAACAGGTGGGGGCAGGTGGGGCAACAGGTGGGGCAGCAGGTGAGTTTTTTGGAAGGTAGACACAAAATGCTGGAGTAACTCTGGAGAGAAGGAATGGGTGAAGTTTCGGGTCGAGACCCTTCTTCTGACTAAGGTTTTCTTCCCCACTCCACCCCACCACTTTGTCTTGCCCTCTGCATGCTCCTGCTGAAGAAACTGTATATACTTACTGCCTCCTCAAGGGCTCCCGATATTTTTTGTTGCCACAGTACAACGACTCCTACAGATTGATGAGAATGTTACGTATTTTGTTCAAGGAGTCTTTGAGAACATTTTTGAAGATTTTTTTTTCTCTGTCCTAGAAAATTGGTAATGGTGGTGCATGGAGGAGAGAGCCTGCTTTGGCAGAATAATGTCAGGCCCAGCAGATAGGATGGCACGGTGGCGCAGCGGTAGAGTTACTGCCTTTCAGTGCCAGAGACCTGGGTTCCATCCTGACTATGCACTTGTATGTTCTCCATGTGGCCGAGATCTTTGTTTTCTATGAAATCTTTGGTTTCCTACCACACTCCAGAGATGTACTGGTTTATAGGTTATTGGCTTGCTGTAAAAATTGTGTGAAAAAATATCCCCGGGATCTGTGCAGGATAGTGGAAATCTGCAGGGATCGCTGGTCATTGCAGACTCAGTGAGCCCAAGACCTTGATTCCGCACTGTATCTCTAATCTAAACTAAACATTGCTGGAGCTGGCTGGCGACCTTGACATTGGGTCGGGAGAGGCGCCATTATTGATTCACTTAACCCGCCAAATGATTTGGAGACATTTATGGGGTCAGCATTGGTGGTATCTCTGTTCATTTCGTTGTGGTAGTAGGTAGTCCATGTGTTTGACAGTACAAAATGGCCACCTTTTTCAGAAGAATGGTCCCGACCCTAAACCTTGCCTGTCCATTCCCTCCTCAGATTCTGCCTAACCTGCTGAGTTCCTCCAGCCCCTTGTGATATGCACAAGATTCCAGCATCTGTAGTTCCTTGTGACTCTGTAGTTTAGTTTCGTTTAGAGGCACAGCGTGGAAACAGGCCCTTCGGACCACCGAGCCTGTGCCTACCAGCGATCACTGCGCACACTAACACTATCCTATACACACACTAGGGACAATTTACAATGACCCCAACACCAATTAACCTACAAACCTGTGCGTCTTTGGAGTGTGCGAGGAAAGCAGAGCACCCGGAGAAAGCCCACGCAGCCATGGGGAAAAAGTATAAACTCTGTACAGACAGCACCTGTAGTCAGGATCGAACCCTGGGCTAAAGCAGCTGTAAGGCAGTAACTCTACCGCTGTGCCACTGTGCTGCCTGTACCGTGGTCTGATAGACTGTGTTGTGTTTGAAGTCTTCGCCTGCAGCTTCTCTTCTCAGATGGTCAAAGACTATTGTGCAAGTGCTGATGAATGTTGCCATCAGTATCTATGTTCACTGAGAGGTGACACAAGGAAAGTGATCCATATTTTCCACGTTTTTCCCTTAAAATTCATGGAAAGGGCAGGGCTTTTGTCAAGGGTAGTGCAGTGCTCTGAAGATGGGTTGATGGAAGATGTTAGTATGTTTATGAGGGATTAGTGTAAGGCCCATTCTCTTGTATGCTTCAGTGAACAAGTCACTAATGATTTTGAGCTTCGCTTCAAGTTACAGTATGCACATAGTACAAACATCATCTGGCTGATTGCTAATACATAACAAGCAAAAATACAGAACAAATACTGTAAAAGAAGGCCTTTTGGCCCTTAATGCCTACTCTTCCTTTCAATAAGATAATGGTTGTTTTTTTACCTTAGTGTCACTTTCACATATGAAGGCCCTTTATATCTAAACATTAATTGATCTGCATCTCCAACACACACAGCAACTGGACTTCCACAGCATTCAGCTAAAGAATTTCAAAAAAATTATTGTCCTGTAAGTCCTGAATTATTAACCATTTTTCTCCCCAGCCTGGAAAAAATGTGATTTCTGCATCTTGCATGTCAAATACTATTTGTGTATTGAGGAAGGAACTGCAGATGCTGGTTATACACCGAAGATAGACACAAGTGCTGGAGTAACTCAACGGGACAGGCAGCATCTCTGCGAAGAAGGAATGGGTGCCGTTTCGGGTTGAGACGCTTCTTCAGACTGAGGGTCAGGGGAGAGGGAGTCTAGAGATATGGAAGGTAAGGTGTGAACGACTGATCAAAGTGGACGATGATAGGGAAATGTAGAAGGGTTCATTGTTAGCTAATGAGAAGGTGACATGTAGGCATCGGTAAATCGGTAAAATTAATCAGGGACTGAAACTAGTTGGAGAACTAGGGTGGGGAGGGACGAGAGAAAGAGGGAAAGCAAGGGCTACTTGAAGTTAGAGAAATCAATATTCATACTGCTGGGGTGTAAGCTGCCCAAACAAAATATGAGATGCTGTTCCTCCAATTTGTGTTGGGCCTCACTGACAATGGAGGAGGCCCAGGACAGAAAGGTCAGTGTGGGAATGGGAGGGGGAGTTAAAGTGCTGAGCAACTGGGAGATCACGTAGGCCTAGGCGGACTGAACGGAGGTGTTCAGCGAAATGATCGCGAGCCTGCGCTTGCATTTCGTTTATCATTGTCCACTTTGATCTGTCGTGTTCACACCTTACCCTTCCATATCTCTAGACTCCCTGTCCCCTGACTGTCAGCTATAAGAATGTTGTATGTTTCAATGTGATTCCCTTTCGTAGTTTAAATTGTAGTAAGGCCCACCTGTTGAATCTGTCCCTGTACCATAATCCCTCTCACCCTTGGAACCAAAACTTGATTACATAAAGTCATATGTGATAGGAGCAGAATTTCGGCCTTTTGGCCCATCGAGTGACTTCGTCATTCAATTATGGCTGATCTATCTATCTCTCCATTCTCCTGCCTTCTCCCCATAACGCCTGACACCTGTACTAATCAAGAATCTATCTATCTCTACCTTAAATATATCGCCTCCATTGCAAATATATTTTCCTCTTGGTATGGAGACTAGATCTGTTTACAACATTCCAGATGAGGTCTCACCAGTAATTCTGGTGAACCAGGTCTCACCGATTCCATGTAATTCTGGGTAAGTTATCCTGATCCAAATACTCATATTCTCTTCCAATAAAGGCCAACATTTTAAATTCATTTTTTCAAATCTTTCTGGGTTATGCATGCAAAACTAATGCTTATAGTACATCCCTTAGACTTTTAGAGATACAGTGTGGAAACTGGCCCTTCGGCCCACCGAGTCTGGGCCAACAAGTTACACGAGCACTATCCTACACACCAGCGACAATTTACAATTTACTGAAGCCAATTAACCTACAAACCTGGAGTGTGTGAGGCGGGGCACCCGGAGAAAACCCACGCGACCACGTAGAGACAGCACGCGTAGTCAGGATCGACCCTGGGTCTCTGGTGCTGTAAGGCAGCAACTCTATCACGGCACCACTGTGCCGCCCAAACGTACTAGTGAGAAGGCGGTGAGCTGCTGTTTTGAATAGTTGCATTTCTTCCAATATAGAGAACAGAGGACATAGAGCATTTGGGGAGGGAGTTCTACGGTTTAGACCCAGTGGTGATAAAAGAATGGTAATATATTTCAAAGTCATGATGGCGTGAAAAGGGTGATGCATCCATCTATCTGCGGCCCCTTGTCTTGTTCGGGGGTGGAGGTTTTGACAGCAGCTTAAGTGAGTAACAGCAGTGAGCCACTGTGTGCCAGTAGATGTGCCAGGGAATGTTGATAGGTGTAAATCTAGAAGGATGGTGCTGGGATGCTTGAGAGTTGTTGGCGACACAAGGAACTGCAGATGCTGGAATCTTGAGCAAAACACAAAGTGCTGGAGGAATACAAAGCATCAGGCAGCATCTGTGAAAGACATGGATGGGCGATATTTTCAGATGAGGACCTCTCTTCAGGCTGATTGTAGGGAGGGAAGAGGAAGATGAAGAAAGAGGTGGGGATGGGACAAGGCACAGCGAGTGATAGGTGGGTACAGGTAAAGAGGGTTTGATCGGGAAATGGCCTGAATAACTGACAAAGGTTAGACATAGAAAATGTGACAAAAGAGTGTTAGAGTGAAATGTAAAGTCAACAGGAGGGATATAGATGGAAAGGGATGTTGGTGGGGGGTTGTTGATAGTTGGGAAAGTGGGGGTGGAGTGGGGCACCGGGATGAGAGAGGGGTGAAGGGTATTACTTTAAAGTAACTCATTCAATGTTCATTCTGTTGGGGGTAAGCTATCTAATGAGGTGCTTAGTTTAGTTTAGAGATACAGCATGGAAACAAGCCATTCAGCCCACCAAGTCCACACCGACCAACCAACCCCACACATTAACAGTATCCTACACACACTAGGGATAATATACACTTATACCAAGCCAATTAATCTACAAACCTGTACATCTTTGGAATGTGGGAGGAAACCGCATATTCAGAGAAAACTCATGCGGTCACGGGGATAATGCACAGATTCCTTACAGACAGCACCTGTAGTCGGGATGGAACCCAGATCTCCGGTGCTGTAAGGCAACAACCCTATCATTGCGCTGTTCCTCCAGTTTGGATGTGGTCTCATTCTAGCACTGGAGGAGGCCCAGGAGAGAATGGGTAAGGACGTTAAAATGGTTAGTAACCGAGAGATCCAACAGGCCCTGGTGGACACAATGCAAGTGTATGATGAAACTGTTGTCTGATTTATGCTTGGTCTCACTGATGTAAAGGGGGCCTCATCGGGAACACCAAATGAAGAAGATAAGGTTAGGGGAGATGCAGGTGAACCTCTGTCTCACCCAGAAGGACTGTGAGGTTCCTGGATGGAGGTGAGGGAGGGACAGGGGTTATATCTCACACGTTATAGGAGTAGAATTAGGCCATTTGGCCCATTGGGTCTACTCCGCCATTCAATCATGGCTGTTCTCTGCCTCCTAAACCCATTTTCCTGTCTTCTCCCCATGACCATTGACACCTGTTCTAACCAAGAATGTGTCTATCTCTACCTTAAAAATATCCACTGACTTGGCCTCCACAGCCCTCTGTGGCAATGAGATACTCCGATTCACTACCCTCTGACTAAAGAAGTTCCACCTCACCTCCTTTCTAAAAGAGTGCCCTTTAATTCTGAGGCTATGACCTCTGGTCCTGGACTCTCCCGCCAGTGGAAACATCCTTTCCACATCCACTCTATCCAAGCCTTTCATTATTCTGTAAGTTTCAATGAGGTCCCCCCTCAACCTTCTAAACTCCAGCGAGTAGAGGCCCAGTGACGACAAACGCTCATCTCCTGGGGTTGCAGGGAAAAGTACCTGGGAGTGCGCGGGTTCGGTGGAAATGGGTGAGTGAACCAAGATGTTGTGAAGGGAGCGGTCTCGGCTGAAAGCGGCGGTGATAGGAAGATGTGACTGGTAGTAGGATCACGTCGAAGGTGGCCAAAATAACGGAGCATGATGTGTTGGTTACGGAGACTGGTGGGGTGAAAGGAGAGGACCAGGGGAACTATCCTCCTTCCGCCTGGGGAGAGGGAATGAGAGCAAAACTGCGGGACACACAGAGAAGAATAGCGTGAGAAATCCATCCATGATCGCACGCGGCAACCATGGCCTGTTTCCACGCTGTATCACTAAACTAAACCAAGCAGAGTCCCAAAATGAACGCCCCCAACCCAAAGCACTACGTATCCATGTTCTCCAGAGTTGCTGTCTGACCCATTGAGTTACTCCAGTACTTTGTGTCGGAGAACGTACAAACTCCGTATAGACAGTACCCGTGGTCAGGATTGAACCTGGGTCTCTGGAGCTGTGAGGCAGCAACTCTACCACTTTTCTCTACTCTATCTGTATTTCTTCTTTCCATTCTCCATCTACCTCACCCACTGTGCCTCTCTCTCGGACTCGGGGGAGTCTAGAACCAGGGGTAACTGTTTAAGAATAAGGGGTGGGCCATTTAGGACTGGGATGAGGACCAACCTTCACACCAAGGGAGTTGTGAATCTGTGGCATTCTCTGCCACAGAAGGCAGTGGAGGCCAATTTACTGGGTGTTTTCAAGAGAGTTAGATTTAGCTCTTAGGGCTAACGGAATCAAGGGATATGGGGAGAAAGCAGAACGAGGTACTGATTTCGGATGCTCAGCCATAATCATATTGAATGGCAGTTGTGGTAGCCATTTAGCTCGTGGAGGGCTCGTGGGTACGTATAGATTACCTTCTGATTCTTACGGGGATTCCCCTCTTCTACTATAGATGAGGCTCTCACCAGTGTCTCTTCTATACCCCGCAACTCTGCTCTCACTCCCCATCACCCCACTCGTAACAAGGGCAGAGTCCCCGTTGTCCTCACCTTCCACCCTACCAGCCGTCACACACAACAAATAATCCTTCGACATTTTTGCCACCTCCAACGGGATCCCACCACTGGCCACATCTTCCCATCTCCTCCCCTTTCGGCTTTCTGCAGAAACCGCTCCCTCTGTAACTCCCTGGTCTATTTGTCCCTTCCCACCCAAACCACTCCTTCTCCTGGCACTTTCCCTGGTAACCGCAAGAAATGCTTCACTTGTTGCTTTAATTCCCTCCTTGACTCCATTCAGCACCCAAGCAGTCTTTCCAGGTGTGGCAGAGGTTCACCTGTACCTCCTCTAATGCTGCTTTACATCGGTGAGGCCAAGCGCAGGCTTGGCGATCGCTTCGCCCAACACCTCTGCTCGGTTTGCACTTCTGCTCACTCTGCTCGCTCAGCACTTCAACTCCCCCTCCCTTTCCGAATCCAACCTTTCTGTCCTGGGCATCCTCCATGGCCAGATTGTGAGGCCCACCTTAAAGTGGGCGAGCAGCACCTCATATTTTGCTTGGGTAGTTTACACTCCAGCGGTATGAACATTGACTTCTCCAATTTCAGGTAGGCGCTGCTTTCTTCTTCTTTCCCCTCCCCTTCCCAGCTCTCCCACAGCCCACTGTCTCCACCTCCTCCTTTCTTCCCCCCCCCCCCCCACATCAGTCTGAAGAAGGGTCTTGACCTGAAACATCACCTATTTTTTTGCTCCATAGATGCTTCTGATCCATGGTCATCATTTAAAGTGACTATTAAGGGCTAAACTCTAAGAGAGGTTGTAGAAATTGTCACTAGAAGTGCTGAATGGCCTACTCCTGCACCTATTTTCTATGTTTCTACTGAAGAAAGAAGACATCTCAGTTGTCCAAGAGTGAAAAGTCCTGTCTTGGGGCCAGGTGGCGAGTCGGAGAAATTGGGAGAAAAGGACGGTGTCCGCGTAAGATGGTGGGAAGAAGTTTCGTCAAGATTGCCGTGAGAGTCACTGGGTTTGTAATAGATATTAGTCGATAGTCTGTCCCCTGAGGAGAATGTCAATTGAGGGAAAATGATTGGGTCTCTGTTCAAGAAAGAACCAAATGCTCTGAGATGTTCCTGATGGGGAATAGAGGTGTAAAGGGATTGGATGTCCACGGAAAAGATCAGGAGAAGTCATTACAAAGTAATTGAAATTCATTGAAGTATCGAAGAGTGTGTAAGGTGTCTCAGATTTGAGTAAAGAAGTGATTGGAAAAGGAGGAGCAAGAGAGAATTTGGTATTTGGAGATGAGTTCAGTGGGACTGGGGTACCATTTTAATCTTTTATTTTAAAACTACTCCCATACCACTACCATTAGCTCTCCTCCTCCCATCCTCTCAACATTTAGTCTACCTACCTACCCAATATTTATGTTTCTGCACCCTTCTTGAAACCAGTCTGAAGAAGGATCTCGACCTGAAACATCACCCATTCCTCTCCAGGGATGCTGCCTGTCACACTGAGTTACTTCAGCTTTTTGTGTCTATTCTCGAACCTGTTCATCTCCCCTCACTCCCCATTGAAACATTTACTTTTCTCCTCCCCCTTCAGCATTCAATCACTTCCTCTCCCTATCTGTCACAATTACTCCCCCCCTCGCATTAACTCAACATTTAAGCATCCCCTTATCCCAGTCGCTCATTCCCACCCGCGCCCTGTATTTCATCATCCCAACTCAGTCTGAAGAAGGGTCCTGGCCTGAAACATCGCCTTGACATTCCCTCCACGGATGCTGCCCGACCCGCTGAGTCACTCCAGCACTTTTGTGTTTTGCTACCTGTAGATTAATTATTGCATTTGAACCAATCAGAGTAATGTCCTAGTCGATTCTTATTCCAATTGGTTTGAACTTGATCTGCTACCCACCATTACGTCTGAGATGGTGGTACAAAAGCTTCAGAGACATTTTTCTGTATTTGGCGTACCGGTTCGATTGCAAACTGACAACGGAAGACAATTCACCAGCCAAGCATCTAAATACTTTGCAAGACAATGGAACTTTCGGCATGTTACCAGCAGCCCCGAATACCCTCAATCCAACGCTGAGCGTGCTGTCAGGAGCGCAAAGCAGCTGATGGAACATTCACATCTTGCCAAATCCAATGTCTACCTAGATCTGTTAAACTTAAGAAACATCTCCAGGGATTGTGTCCTGGGCTCTCCCGCCCAGCGCCTGATGTCTCGCACGACAAGGCCCCAGCTCCCCGTTGCCCAGCAACAGCTGAAGCCACTGGTGCTCAGACCAGCTGCGGTCCAGAAGCGCGTTCAGGAGAAACATGATGTCCAGAAGCGCTCCTATGACGTCAAGCAAACCATTTAAACCGTTACTGTAAGGTCAAGTGGTTCGCCTGCAGATGGCAGTTGGACATACCCGACTGGGTTTTGTTGAGGGGCCAGACAAGGAACCTCGTTCCTACCTCGTCAATGTCGATGGTGCTCTATACTGGCACAGCCGTCAACATCTTCTGCCCGTGAATAAGCCGCGACCATCTCCTCCCAGGTCCTTGCTCACCGCCGTTGGTGTTCAAGACGCCTGCTGCTGTGGTCCGTCCCAGACCCCCTGACCCCAGCATGTATTCTCTGCGACATTTGGTTCCCCCATCCACCAGTGCCCTTGCCCTGCATGCTCGCTGCGCCGTTCATCTCCAGGCTCCCCGGCTGCCTTCTCATTCTCGGGTTCTCCACCACCCAGCCCTACTAACTCTTCCGGAACGGAGGGTGAGGGGTTTGTCCACACGCACTCGGGTCGGGTTAGTAGACCGCCCGACAGGTATGGCGAGTATGTTTAAACGCACGTATTCTAACAACCGCCTAACAACTCTTTCCTCCACGAGGAAGGATGTAGATTGGTTATTGCATGTGAACCAATCAGAGTAATGTACTACCACTAACTCCACCCTATTGAACACTTCATATTAACACGCACTTCCTATATTACGTAGTCACACTAGTGGTAGAGTGGAACTAACGTATTGTACTGTGCCATTATGACTGATGATCAAAGCTGACAAACACCATACAGTGTCTCTACGGTTGTTTACACTACCTACAACGTTGCTCTCTGTACCTCCATCCCCCCCGAGACCTGTATTTCTCCCCCTTCCCCAAACATTTTGTCACTCTGTGGATATTGTGTATGCAAAAATTCTCTATGTAAAATCAGCAGCTATTTGCTGCTTGTACGGGTGAAATGTTACCTGAATTACCAACCAATTTGATAATGTAGTCATCGAGTCATAGAGTGATACAGCATGGAATCAGGCCCTTCTGCCCAACTTGCCCACACTGGACAACATGTCCCAGCTATACTAGTCCCACCTGCCTGCGTTTAGTCCATATCCCTCCAAACCCGTCCTATCCATGTACATGTCTAATTGTTTCTAAAACGTTGGGATAGTCCCAGCCTCAATTACCTCCTCTCGGGGTTGTTCCATACACCCACCACCCTTTATGCGAAAAAGTTACCCCGCAGATTCCTATTAAATCTTTTCCCTTTCACCTTAAATCCCCTGGTCCTCGATTCACTCACTCTGGGCAAGAGATGGTGTGCATCGACCCGACCTCTCAAGATTTTGTACACAATTAACTATTTAATGAACCATTTAAAGCTTTTTTGACTACAGGCTCTAGCAATTGTACTGGGCTTGCTGAAGAGAAAGAGCCACCTTCAATAAGAGGGTGAGTAAGCATCCATCTTTCCATTGAATGGCATTACCATCTGTGCGGGTGCCACCAGTATGCAGAAGATGAGTACATCATGGACGTTGATCCACATCTTTCCTGGCATCTTTCATTCATTTGTTCTATATCTCTCTATATCATCGTCTATATCTCTTGTTTCCCTTTCCTGTGATTTCAGCCTGAAGAAGGGTCTCGACCCGAAACGTCACCCACTCCTTCTCTCCAGAGATGCTGCCTGTCCCGCTGAGTTACTCCAGCATTTTGTGTCTGTCTTCAATTTAAACCAGCATCTGCAGTTTCTTCCCACACATTTTGTGTGCTGCTTAGGTGGATACCTTTGGCAAAACCCTGTGTGCAACGGTCAATAATTCAAAGCATAGCTGGAGCTGACCTTGGAACTGATGATATCAGCATCTGCACACTGCAGATGCTGATATAAAAATAGAAAATGCAGGTCAGATAATGTCAGCGGAGAGAGAAACTGAATTTCTGTGTTAAATCATGAGAGGAATAGATCGGGTAGATGCACAGAGTCTCTTGCCCAGAGTCGGTTGACCAAGGACCAGGGGACATAGGTTCAAGGTGAAGGGGAAAAGATTTAATAGGAATCTGAAGGGCAGCTTTTTCACACAAAGGATGGTGGGAGTATAGAACAAGCTGCCAGAGGAGGTCGTTGAGACAGGGACTATCCCCACATTTAAGAAGCAGTACATGGATAGGACAGGTTTGGAGGGATATGGACCAAACTCGGGCAGGTGGGACGAGTGTAACTGTGACGTGGGCAATCATGTGTGGGCAAGTTGGGTCGAAGGGCCTGTTTCCACGCTGTATTCCACGCTGTTTTTTTTCACACAGAGAGTGGTGAATCTCTGGAATTCTCTGCTACAGAGGGTAGTTGAGGCCAGTTCATTGGCTATATTTAAGAGGGAGTTAGATGTGGCCCTTGTGGCTAAGGGGATCAGGGGGTATGGAGAGAAGGCAGGTACGGGATACTGAGTTGGATGATCCGCCATGATCATATTGAATGGCGGTGCAGGCTCGAAGGGCCGAATGGCCTACTCCTGCACCTAATTTCTATGTTTCTATGTTTCTATGTATCACTCTATGACTATGACTAACAGTTTAGGTCAATAATCAGGACGATTAAGGTTGAAGTGAAACATCTCGATCTATGACTGCTCACCATGGATTCTCAGGAAACATGCAAATTAATCGAGGATGATGTCATGTCCTTCACCAGTTATTCAACACTGAAGAGTTGTGGACGCTTATGGTAGTTCAATTATTAAGCTGATACTATGGATTGTTCCTTTCTTTACGAAACAAGTTTCTTCTCATGATTGGGGAGACAATCCCACCATTGTGGGCCGGATATCAAATAATGATGAGACGGAGTCCAGGAAGGAGATGGAGAAACTCGTGTCCTGGTGTTGAGACAATAATCTTTCTCTCAAAGTCAGCAAGACAAAGGAGACTGTGATCGAGTTCAGGAAGTGAAGCAGTTAACATAGAAACATAGAACATAGAAATTAGGTGCAGGAGTAGGCCATTCGGCCCTTCGAGCCTGCACCGCCATTCAATATGATCATGGCTGATCATCCAACTCAGTATCCCGTACCTGCCTTCTCTCCATACCTCCTGATCCCCTTAGCCACAAGGGCCACATCTAACTCCCTCTTAAATATAGCCAATGAACTGGCCTCAACTACCCTCTGTGGCAGAGAGTTCCAGAGATTCACCACTCTCTGCGTGAAAAAAGTTCTTCTCATCTCGGTTTTAAAGGATTCCCCCTTTATCCTTAAGCTGTGACCCCTTGTCCTGGACTTCCCTAACATCGGGAACAATCTTCCTGCATCTAGCCTGTCCAACCCCTTAAGAATTTTGTAAGTTTCTATAAGATCCCCTCTCAATCTCCTAAATTCTAGAGAGTATAAACCAAGTCTATCCAGTCTTTCTTCATAAGACAGTCCTGACATCCCAGGAATCAGTCTGGTGAACTGTCTCTGCACTCCCTCTATGGCAATAATGTCCTTCCTCAGATTTGGAGACCAAAACTGTACGCAATACTCCAGGTGTGGTCTCACCAAGACTCTGTACAACTGCATTAGAACCTCTCTGCTCCTATACTCAAATCCTTTTGCAATGAAAGCTAACATACCATTCGCTTTCTTTACTGCCTGCTGCACCTGCATGCCTACCTTCAATGACTGGTGTACCATGACACCCAGGTCTCGCTGCATCTCCCCCTTTCCCAATCGGCCACCATTTAGATAATAGTCTGCTTTCCTGTTTTTTTTGCCACCAAAATGGATAACCTCACATTTATCCACATTATACTGCATCTGCCAAACATTTGCCCACTCACCCAGCCTATCCAAGTCACCCTGCAGTCTCCTAGCATCCTCCTCACAGCTAACACTGCCCCCCAGCTTAGTGTCATCCGCAAACTTGGAGAAATTGCCTTCAATTCCCTCATCCAGATCATTAATATATATTGTAAATAGCTGGGGTCCCAGTACTGAGCCTTGGGGTACCCCACTAGTCACTGCCTGCCATTGTGAAAATGACCCGTTTACTCCTACTCTTTGCTTCCTGTTTGCCAGCCAGTTCTCTATCCACATCAATACTGAACCCCCAATGCCTTGTGCTTTAAGTTTGTATACTAATTTCTTATGTGGGACCTTGTCGAAAGTCTTCTGGAAGTCCAGATACACCACATCCACTGGTTTTCCCCTATCCACGCTACTAGTTACATCCTCGAAAAATTCTATAAGATTCGTCAGACATGATTTACCTTTCGTAAATCCATGCTGACTTTGTCCAATGATTTCACCACTTTCCAAATGTGCTGCTATCCCATCTTTAATAACTGACTCTAGCAGTTTCCCCACTACCGATGTTAGACTAACTGGTCTGTAATTCCCCATTTTCTCTCTCCCTCCCTTCTTAAGAAGTGGGGTTACGTTTGCTACCCGCCAATCTTCAGGAACTACTCCAGAATCTAAAGAGTTTTGAAAGATTATTACTAATGCATCCACTATTTCTGGAGCTACTTCCTTAAGTACTCTGGGATGCAGCCTATCTGGCCCTGGGGATTTATCGGCCTTTAATCCATTCAATTTACCCAACACCACTTCCCGGCTAACCTGGATTTCACTCAATTCCTCCAACTCCTTTGACCCGCGGTCCCCTGCTATTTCCGGCAAATTATTTATGTCTTCCTTAGTGAAGACGGAACCAAAGTAGTTATTCAATTGGTCCGCCATATCCTTGTTCCCCATGATCAACTCCCCTGTTTCTGACTGCAAGGGACCTACATTTGTTTTAACTAATCTCTTTCTTTTCACATATCTATAAAAACCTTTGCAGTCAGTTTTTATGTTCCCTGCCAGTTTTCTTTCATAATCTATTTTTCCTTTCCTAATTAAGCCCTTTGTCCTCCTCTGCTGGTCTTTGAATTTCTCCCAGTCCTCCGGTATGCTGCTTTTTCTGGCTAATTTGTACGCATCATCCTTCGCTTTGATACTATCCCTGATTTCCCTTGTTATCCATGGATGTACTACCTTCCCTGATTTATTCTTTTGCCAAACTGGGATGAACAATTTTTGTAGTTCATCCATGCAGTCTTTAAATGTCTTCCATTGCATATCCACCGTCAACCCTTTTAGAATTAATTGCCAGTCAATCTTGGCCAATTCACGTCTCATACCCTCAAAGTTACCTTTCTTTAAGTTCAGAACCATTGTTTCTGAATTAACAATGTCACTCTCCATCCTAATGAAGAACTCAACCATATTATGGTCACTCTTGCCCAAGGGGGCACGTACAACAAGATTGCTAACTAACCCTTCCTCATTACTCAATACCCAGTCTAAAATAGCCTGCTCTTTCGTTGGTTCCTCTACATGTTGATTTAGATAACTATCCCGCATACATTCCAAGAAATCCTCTTCCTCAGCACCCCTGCCAATTTGATTCACCCAATCTATATGTAGATTGAAGTCACCCATTATAACCGTTTTGCCTTTGTCGCACGCATTTCTAATTTCCTGTTTGATACCATCTCCAACTTCACTACTACTGTTAGGTGGCCTGTACACAACACCCACCAGCGTTTTCTGCCCCTTAGTGTTTTGCAGCTCTACCCATACCGATTCCACATCCTCCAAACTAATGTCCTTCCTTTCCATTGCATTAATCCCCTCTCTAATCAGTAACGCTACCCCCACCTCCTTTTCCTTTCTGTCTATCCCTCCTGAATATTGAATATCCCTGGATGTTCAGCTCCCAGCCTTGGTCACCCTGGAGCCATGTCTCCGTGATCCCAACTATATCATAGTCATTAATAGCTATCTGCACATTCAACTCATCCACCTTATTACGAATGCTCCTTGCATTGAGACACAAAGCCTTCAGGCTTGTTTTTACAACACTCTTACCCCTTACACAATTATGTTGAAAAGTGGCCCTTTTTGATTTTTGCCCTGGTTTTGGCTGCCTGCCACTTTTACTTTTCACCTTGCTACCTATTTCTTCTACCCTCATTTTACACCCTTCGGTCTCTACGCTCACACATTTAAGAAACCCTTTCCCTTTAACTCCATCCTCCACTGTCCCATTCAACACCCCACCCCCCTTATTCAGTTTAAAGCCACCCGTGTAGCAGTGGCAAACCTGCCTGCCAGAATGCTGGTCCCACACCTGTTAAGATGCAATCCGTCCCTTTTGTACAGTTTCCCCTTACCCCAAAACAGATCCCAGTGATCTAAGAATCTAAATCCCTGCCCCGTGCACCAGTTCCTCAGCCACACGTTCAGGTCCCGTATCTCCCTGTTCCTGCTCTCGCCAGCACGGGGAACTGGAAGTAAACCGGAGATAACAACCCTGGAGGTCCTGCTTTTCAACATTTTTCCGAGCTCTCTAAAGTCACGCTGCAGAATATTCATCCCCTTCTTTCCGACATCGTTTGTGCCGACATGCACTACCACTTCTGGATGTTCACCTTCGCCCTTGAGGATTTTCTGCACTCTGTCCGTGACATCCTGGATCCTGGCACCGGGAAGGCAGCACACCATCCTCGCATCCCGTCTGTTGCCGCAGAAACCCCTGTCCGTACCTCTCACGATGGAGTCTCCCACTACAATGGCCTTGCCTGCCTTAGGCCTTTTTGGTTTTGGCTCAACAGTCCTATTCGCATCACAGGCCAGTCCGCCGCTCACGTCTTCTGTCCCAACAGCTTCTAAGCGGATGAACCTGTTTACAAGAGGTACATCACCCGGGGACGTTGGCATTCCATGCTTCCCTCCCTTTCTCACTGTCTCCCACCTTCTCTCTTCCAGTACCTTAGGTGTAACAATCGTACTGTAGGACTTGTCGAGGAACGACTCCGTTTCTCGTACGAACCGGAGGTCATCCACTTGCTTCTCCAGTTCCCCAACACGGCCCTTCAGGAGCTCTACCTGGATGCATTTTTCGCATTTGTAGCAGCCAGAGTTCACATACCCCAGTCTGCATTGAAGCTGCCAAAGTAGAGATGGTTGAAATCTTAACATTCCCAGGTGTCAATATCATCCCTGGACCACCCATCTTGAAGCTCAGAAAGCACACCAACGCCTCTACTTCCTTAGAAAGCTTAGGAAGTTCGTCATGTTCCCTACAACTCTCACCAACTTCTACAGATGCACCATAGAAAGCATTTTATCAGGATGTCTCACGGCTTGGTTTGGGAACAGCTCCATCCAAGACCGCAGGAAATTGCAGCGCATTGTGGATGCAGCACAGACCATCACACAAACCAACCTCCCTTCTATTGACACCATATATACCTCACGCTGCCTCGGCAAGATAAGCAGCATAATCAAGGACTAGTCGCACCCTGGCCACTCCCTCTTCTCCCCTCTCCCATCAGGCAGAAGGTATAGAAATGTGAAAATGCACACCACCAGATTCAGGGGCAGTTTCTTCCCAGCTGTTATCAGGCAACTGAATCATCCTACCATGACCAGAGAGCAGTGCTGAACTACTATCTATCTCATTGATGATCCTCGGACAATCCTTGATCGGACTTTGCTGGCTTTTCCTTGCACTAAAGGTTATTCCCTTATCTGTAAATGGATCAATTGTAATCATTGTGTTGTGTCTCTACTAGCTGGTTAGCACACAACAAAAAGATTTTCACTGTACGTTGGTACACGTCACAATGAACTAAACTGAAACTAAACTGACTAAAAGCTTTTCTTGAAAACAAAAAGGGGTCATTTTCTGGAGAAAAAAGAATCAACATCATGGCTTCTGACCTCCCCACCATCAAAGGGATTTACCAGAGTCGCTGCCGCAAAAAGGCAGCCTGGATCATCAGAGACCCGCACCATCCTGGCCACACACTCGTTTCATCCCTCCCGGGAAGGAGCCAGAAAACTGTAACGTCCAGGTTCAGGAACAGCTTCTTCCCTACAGCCATTAGGCTATTAAACACTCCAACCTCAAATAAACTCTGAACTACATAGACTATTACTGTTATAATTACCCCAGATACTGTTTTTATGGGTACATATGTGTGTGTATGTGTACACACACACTGAACTTTTAATCTAATTGTTTTAATTGTTTACAGTGTGCTATGTTTCTATATTCTGTTGTGCTGCTGCAAGTATGAATGTCATTGTTCCATCTGGGACATAGGACAATAGAACACTTGACTCTTGATTGAGTGACAAACTATCCCTGTAGTCTTTGGCATGATTGACCGAGATGTCCTTCTCAATTGGCTGTCTGCCATCATCCAGAGTAGATGGGACCTTTCTTATCCAATCATTCCCAGAGGATAATCCATAATTGTGTCTCTTCCCTCCTCCGCAGTGCCTCTGATGTTCCCCAAGGATCTATCAGTTTTCACCAACCTGCTTCCCTCAGCAATGCCATCTCAACACACAGATTTAGGTTCTACATTGACTGGACTGCACCCATCTCCATCTTCAATTACGCATTTTTGATTTTAATTTCTCCACAGCTGAAGGCAGTGCTTCAGTAACCCAGCTACTTAACCTCAAGGAATCCTCATCCCCACCATCCCAACCATCACTGTTTCTTTATCTTCCATTAAGTTACTCCTTCAAACCAACTTCTATGTACAAATTTCCATCATCTGTTAACATGTATTTGATTTGGGGTCAGGTTTCCCTTAGTAAGGGCGGCACGGTGGAGTTGCTGCCTTACCCGTGTTCGATTCTGACTCCGGGGGCTGGATCCTGACTACGGGTGACTACGGAAATTGGTTTTCTCAGAGATCTTTGGATTCCTCCCACATTCCAAAGATGTATAGGTATGTAGGTTAATTGGCTTGGTAAATGTAAAAGTTGTCCCCAGTGGGCATTGGATAGTGTTAATGCGCGGGGATCACTGGTTGGTGCGGACCCGGTGGGTCAAAGGGCCTGTTTCTAAAAAAAAACTATGTTTGAGAAATAGCTAAACTGTATGCTACAGTATGCTACAAAATAAATGAATCCTGGGAAGCTTTGCATTTCATCTGCCCTTTCGTTAGTTACTAAGCCACCATAAATTTGTATAGATGGCAGAAACTATTTAGTTTAGTTTAGAGATTCGGCGTGGAAACAGGGCCTTTGGCCTACTGAAACCGTACCGACCAGCAATCCCTGCACACTAAGGCTATCCTATACTAGGGGCAATTTTTACATTTACGCCAAGCCAATTAACCTACAAACCTGTACATCTAGGGAGTGTGGGAAGAAACCAAAGTTCTTGGAGAAAATCCATACAAATTCCATACAGAAACCCCCACGTCAGGTTTGAACTCCTGTCTCTGGCACTGTAAGGCAGCAACTCTACTGCTGCGCCACCGTGCCGCACCAAATTGTTATTGATAAGTAGTTGTATAATGCCCAATAGGGTAACTGGACAAGCTCCAGGCGATTTCATCACATGATTTTCCCCCTAATGCCATGCCCCTGACATTGTCCACCTGACTCCCTCATCCTACGCATTCGTCTGGCCAGGGCACCCGCTTAAGGTGATTGGTAAGAAAACTAAAGATGACGATGAGGAAAATGGTACATCCGGTGGGTTTGTAGAAATCATTATCTGCAGAGAGGTGGAAGTTGACTCAACGGTGCCTTTTTAAATAGACTGATAAGTACTTAATGGAAAACTGGTTCAGCTACAAGAAGCAAAATGAAGTATTGGATGGATCATTACTGGAGAGCGGGTATGATTTCTCCATTGCTTTTTTGTAAAATATGTAATTACGTTAGATGTGCGAGGGAAATGAAAAATAAGTTTGCAGGTCATGCCAAAAATAATCTGTGTGGTTTGCAATGAGGAGGAATGCTTTAGACTGATGATGATAGTCTGGTCAGTCAGGCAGGGAAGTACTAAATAGTATTTAAACCACAGTTCTGTCATATCATGGTGAGGTGACATGAGAACACGCAGTAACTGATAAGCGACTGAGAGGTGCAGTGGAACAAAGGGACTTTGGAGTCTGTTCACAGTCTTCAAAGTTAATAGGGCAAGTTAATAAGGTGAGTGAAGAAGCTAAGATCACCACACCACACACAAGAAGTTCATCCATCAAAGATAGATACATAATGCTGGAGGAACTTAGCCGGACAGGCAGCATCTCTGGAGAGAAGGAATGGATGATGTTTCGAGTCGAGACCCTTCTTTCTGAAGCAAAAAAGAGCCAAAGAGCCCGTCAGCGGTGATTTGACGAAGGCCTTCTGTGCTTTTGATCTAACTCAGCATGCTTCCAACAGAAGTGCACAAGAAGGCCATGCTAGCTAAAGGTGCAAGCAATATTGGTGCTTCATGAAATCTACTGAGGAAAATGACAAAATTGCGGCAAGTGAAGCCTCGTATGTTGTGTACCGTACGGTTCAACACGGACTCCGCTACAACAGCACCGACTGCCTTGCTAAGCTCAACGGTGCTTTGTTTAATGACTCAAATGTTGTGAAGAAGATGCACTTGGGAAGAACGAAAGCTGAGACGATTATAATGAATGTTTTAGGACCAAAGACTGTGCGGGATCTTATGGATGATCTGTCCCCGAACGAAGAAGGTGAGTCCGCGGAGCACACGTGTTACTCAGTTGCCACTGATGCCTCAAACAAAGCAGGGAGGAAATGTTTCCAGTGTGCGTGAGATATTTCAGTGTCTGATGGAGTGCAGTGTAAGTTACTTGACTTTTATGAAGACTGTTATGAAACTGTAAATGGCATACATCAAGCTCGGATGAGCTGTCTGGAAAAGTATGAACTGGATATTGGACATGTCACAGCCTATGCAGCAGATAATGCCAATGTAAACTTTGGAAAACACCACTCAGTTTACCAGTTATTGAACAGTGCCAACAATCGCATTCTGAAAGCTAATTGCCCAGCCCGCATATCTCATAATGCCTGCAAGCACGCCTGTAATCAGCTGTCAGTGGATATTAAGACAATTGTTCTAAAGGTCTACAGCCATTTCTCAATATCTGCTTCCCGAAGAGAGGAACTGCATTCATTTTGTGCCTTTGTTGACATTGAGTGGCGTGACATTCTGCGTCATGTTTGCACACGATGGCTCTCTCTTCATCCAGCTGTCGAACGTCTCCTGCAAAGCTGGCCACCTCTTACGTCATTACTTCAGGTCCCTTGAGACCTGTCCTGTAGCACTGAAGAGGATTTTTGAGGATGAAGAAAAAACTGGAGCTACTGAAATTTACCTGTGCTTTTTCCACAACGTGGGGTGTGTTTTTGACCAACTCGTAAAACATCTGGAGAAAGCTCTGCATCACATATGTTTACGAGGAAGTCCGGAAGTTCAAAATGAAAATGCTTCAGTGGAAACAGGGCAGCTTTTTTAGATACCAGACCAAGCTGCAGATGGGCAAACAAGTGCCAGTACAAAGGTCCAAGCAGCAGCAGGAGTTTGTGAAGTTCTATGACTCTGTCATTACATACATTGACAAGTGCTTGATTTCTCACCAGAAAATGTAATGATGAAACTCGGCCTCTGTGAGGGGCTCTCTCCTTCACTGACCTTGGAGTAGGTGGTGGTGGCCCTCAAAATGACAGAGACAGTCAATACGGATCAACTCTATGAAGAGTTTTGTGCTAGCTGGGAGGAAACGCAGAAAACCAGACAGGATACCACAAAATACACCAGTGAGAAGTGGGTGGCAGTTTTCCAAAACATAGGGAAAGCCAATTTAATCAACATGTTCCGGATTGTGTCATTTATCCTCAGGGTGCCTGGCTCAAATGCATTTGTAGAGAGGATCTTCACTCTGATGACCATTACATGGTCAGACTCAAGAAACAGATGCAGCACGGAGCTGATCAAAAATGAACTTCAAATATCTGTGAACTGTGACTTGTCAAATAAGGACTTCTCTCTGGCCGTGCAAAAGGACAAAGGACTGCTTGAATCAGTCAAGAGCAACAAGAAATATCCATGGAAAAAGTAGACTTGGTGAGTTCCCCCGGCCTTTTCCCTCTTTTGCAGTGATTATATGTCTACTCTATAGGCACATACAGATAGGGTTATTTGGTGTTATTTCATGTCTGACTGGTAGTCAGATTATGCTCTGTATTATGCTTTCTTATAATCAGGTGTTACATTTCATATGTAACATTGAAAATATGTATACATGGTTCATATATTGGATTTGTTTACATATTCAGGGTTGTTGTTTTTATCTCTTGAAAAAGGTCCCTGTTACCATCTGCTAGCTGTCACTTCATCCGGGCCTGCACCATACCCACACCGCCCCGGCACGCCACCTTTTGTCACTTATATGGGAGTGAGAAAGTTGGCAACCCTAGTTGAGGAGCACCTGGTAGTAGCAGTCAAATACAGGGCCAGGGCTGTCCCGTATGGGCCAAACCAATTTAGCCCAATATACGGGGCAGTTGGCAATCTTATAGGGGGTGTGCACGTAAGGTCACTGGGTCATAAAGCTTGACGCACGGAGGCGCTCAATCCATCTGGAGGACATCCGTAACATACGGTATATGTTATTAATGCAAGAAACGCGTTAAATTTTCCTACCTGTTAAAAACCGCAAAAATGTTGAATAGTTGCACTGTAAAATATTGTGGAAGTCGGGGTAAGCGTGAGAGACATGTACCCAACTTCAGAATTCCAAAAGTAAAGCGAAATGAAGGTAAAGAGAAGCAAGAGCTGAAGGTACAACAGCAGCTAAAGTGCTTGGCGAACATTGGCTGTGCAGATATCGGAATTGAAAATATTGGGAATTATCGCGTTTGCTCACTGCATTTCATCAACGGTAAGGCATTATTTGTGGTTTTTCTTGATTCTTTTGGTATCTAAAAAGTCTCAGAAGTGATAAATCTGGCTGTAAATTTTGCTTCAGAGGCATTTTCTTTTTGTATGTAAAATCCTACTTGAGAACCATGGGCGATTTTAAAATTTTACAGCCAGATTTATCACTTCTGAAACTTTTTAGATGCCAAAAGAATCAAGAAAAAACACAAATAATGCCAGTTGATGAAATGTTGTGAGCAAACGGCCAATGTTCGCCAAGCACTATGGCTGTTGTTGTCCCTTCAGCTCTCGCTTCTATCTACCGTCATTTCTCCTCACTTTTGGAATTCTGAAGTCGGCTAAATGTCTCTCACGCTTATCCCGATTTCCATAAGTATTTACAACGCAAAAATTGACAATTTCAGCGGGTTTTAACGGGCCCACTAAGCTGGAAACAATGGTCAGTGCTTACCTGCAGTTCATCGTGTGTACTCCACTTGGCGTAGTGTAGCAACAGTACGGGTCATGGGTCGTGACCCGGCTGCCGTGAAACCTCCCTATATACAACTGCAACATGACCTCCCAACTTTTATACTCAATACTCCGACCAATGAAGGTCAAAGTGCCAAAAGCCCTTTTGACCACCTTATCTACCTGCAACTCGACCTTCAAGGAACCATGCACCTGCACTCCTAGAACCCTCTGCTCTACAACACTCCCCAGAAAGCCTACCATTCACTGTGTTGGTCCTGTTCTTGTTCGAGGTTCCAAAATAGAACACCTCACACTTCTCTGCATTATATTCCATCGACCATTCCTCTGCCCACCTGGCCAATCGATCCAGATCCTGCTGCAATCGTTCACAACCATCTTCACTATCTGCAAAATCACTCACTTTTGTATCATCTGTGTAGGAAGGAACTGCAGATGCTGGTCTACACCAAAGGTAGACACAAAATGCTGGAGTAACTCAGTGGGACAGGCAACATCTCTGGAGAGAAGGAATAGGTGACGATTCAGGTCGAGACCCTTATATTAACGGGTCGACGGTTGAAAGGGTCAAGAACTTAAAATTCCTGGGCGTGCACATCTCTGAAGATCTTTCCTGGTCCGAGAACACTAACGCAATTATCAAAAAAGCTCATCAGCGCCTCTACTTCCTGAGAAGATTACGGAGAGTCGGATTGTCAAGGAAGACTCTCTCTAACTTCCACAGGTGCACAGTCGAGAGCATACTGACCGGTTGCATCATGGCTTGGTTCGGCAATTTGAGCGCCCTGGAGAGGAAAAGACTACAAAAAGTAGTAAACACTGCCCAGTCCATCATCGGCTCTGACCTTCCTTCCATCGAGGGCATTTATCGCAGTCGCTGCCTCAAAAAGGCTGGCAGTATCATCAAAGACCCACACCATCCTGGCCACACACTCATCTCCCCGCTACCTTCAGTTAGAAGGTACAGGAGCCTGAAGACTGCAACAACCAGGTTCAGGAATAGCTACTTCCCCACAGCCATCAGGCTATTAAACCTGGTTCGGACAAAACTCTGATTATTAATAACCACTTTCTGTTATTTGCACTTTATCAGTTTATTTATTCATGTGTGTATATATTTATATCATGGTATATGGACACATTTATCTGTTTTGTAGTAGATGCCTACTATTTTCTGTGTGCTTAAGCAAAGCAAGAATTTCATTGTCCTATACAGGGACACATGACAATAAACTCACTTGAACTTGAACTTCTTCAGACTTCAGTCTGAACAAGGATCTCGACCCGAAACATCACCCATTCCTTCTCTCCAAAGATGCTGCCTGTTCCAGCTATCATTTGCTAGGCTTTTCCTCGCCTCGAAGCTCTTTTCCAGCTTTCTCCCTGCCCCGTCTGAAGAAGGCAACCCAACCATTGTAGATGCATGGATGGTAAGGTGGAGAGAGGGGCAGAAATCGAGCAGGGGGGATTCGGGCCGAACGACCTGCTCTAACTCTGCGCATGTGAGGTCGGGTGAGAAGCTCCTCCTCTCCTCTATCCCTGCCTCCCTCCCTCCCCGACTCTGTCCCTGCCTCCAGCAGTTAGCTCCCAGTCCGGACAGTCTCCGGCTCACTCACTCACTCGCTCACTCGCAGTCGCGGATGGAGAGACGCGCCGGCTTCAACATGACCTGGTGCCGCTTCTTGCTGGTCGTCTGCTCGGCCGTGTCGTGGGCGAGGGCAGCGGAGCCCGGCCTGGCCGAAGACACCCTGCCCGAGTATCACCGGTACACCGAGCTGCGCAGAGCCCTGGTGGGAGTGTGGCTCCAGTGCCCCAGCATCAGCCGCATCTACACGGTGGGCAAGAGCAGCGAGGGTCGGGAGCTGCTGGTCATCGAGTTGACCGACAAGCCTGGGGAACATGAAGCCGGTAATGTGCAGCAGCGGCTTGGGGCGATGGGGCGCAGTGAGTCTGTCTGTCTGTGCAGCTTCAAGGCGCAGGCATCAATGGGCTTGTTTGTGGATGGTGTCACGCTCAGCGTTGCATTCATACGGTGGGGATGGCGGCCGCTTATCCACGGGGTATGGGGAGAAAGCAGGGACGGGGTACTGACTCGGGATTCGGGATCACATTGAATGGAGGCGCTTGCTGGCTCGAAGGGCCGAATGGCCTCCTACCCCCTGCACCTATTTTTCCATGTTTTTCATGGTTTCAATTACCCATTACCGGGGCTCTGATGCTTTCCCCCTGTCCGGAGATGGGCGGATAAAAGCAAGGCATCCTTTCATCTCCTGTTCTAGTTTGGTAATCACCGGATATTTTGAAACGAGGATGGCAAAAATGAACCTCCCGGTGCTAATCTTGGCAAAAGGCTGCTATAACCCGCTTCCATTTTACAGTATTGTTTTTGTATGCGATATGCGATATGCCTTTCCCCCGACACAAACGGGTTAAATCATAATATCAAGCCGTCTAATCGCGGGTTTATACTCCGATTTTTGTAAGCAACGCTTCTCACTGTAATTCCATTCGTGTTAACTGGTGACACGCGAGGTTGTTACCTGCGGGGATTTAACATGAGATGGATGGGTTTTTTGAGCTCATGATTTAAAATAAAAACATGTCTTCGCTGAGGCACGGGATGCGAGGGAGAGAGAGGTCTATTTTACATAAGATTAGTGTGCTTACATTTTAGGCGTAGGCGTGTAGTTCTTAGAATCAAAAGATTTCACGACACAGAAAGATTATTGGGTCGTGTTGTCTGTGCAAGCAAGAAAAACACGTCCTCTGACTAATCCCACTTCGCAGTATGTGGTCTGTGGCTTTGTCACTGACACATCGTTAAACGGATCCCATTCAATCGCCTCAGCACATTTTATGATGCAGATGACAACGCTGATGATGACTATCCTTGATCGGACTCTGCTGTCTTAACCTTGTACTAAACCTTATTCCCTTATCATGTATCTCCACACTGTAAATCGATCGATTGTAATCATGTGTTTAAGAAGGAACTGCAGATGCTGGAAAATCGAAGGTACACAAAAATGCTGGAGAAACTCAGCGGATTGTAATCATGTACTGTCTTTCCACTGACTGGTTAGCTCGCAACCAAAAGCTTTTCACTGTACCTCGGTACACGTGACAATAAACTAAAAATATATGCTTTTGCTGGTTGAACGTGTTTCACCTTCATAAGGTCACTGTTCATTTAAAAGCTCACCTCACCATATTAAATATAACTGGGCCCCATCACCTTATGAAGAGGGTCCTATTTACAAATGAAAGCACAATATGATCAGTCCGTGGGATAAAGCAGCATCTCACGACATCGAGTTGGGTATGGCATAATTTGCAATGCGAGCATTGTTTGGGATCTGGGCTGTGTAGGAAGGAACTGCGGATGCTGGTTTAAACCGAAGAAAAACACAACTCAGCGGGACATGCAGCATCTCTGGATTGGGTCTGAAGAAGGGTCTCAAACCGAAACGTCACCCATTCCTTCTGTCCAGAGATGTTGCCTGTCCGACTGAGTTATTCCAGCATTTTGTGTCTATCTTTGGGATCTGGGTTGTTTGATTGTGCGAATCACCAGATTTGTAGCATAATAAAATAAGCATTTCACGTTCAGTTCTGAGAAATAACACGGTTTCTTACAATAAAAAAACACCATTTGGAAATGCCCATAGTATTACAGCTCGCATCAGAGGAGGAAGAAACTATTCGTGTTTTGGTATTTTGACCTTTATGTAAATTCACATGACAGATCTCTTATGAAAGAAAGTAGATCTAAGAGGAGAAAATTGCTTCCCAGTACCATTTCAAATGGTCAGATTCGATGCAACTGAAAAAAAAACATTCTTGCTTTAAATAGTGTTAAATTGAAATTAATTTCAGTTGCCTAGAATGCTTATTAATGCATTTATAATAATATGTTACCATTGCTCCAAGTGATTATGCTGTTTTCAACTTGTTCCAAAACTGCTTGGTGGACAAGGGTCTCGACCCGAAATGTCACCTAATCCTTCTACCCAGAGATGCGGTCTGCCCTGCTGAGTTTCTTCAGCATTTTGCGTCTGTCTTCGGTTTAAACCGGCATCTGCAGTTCCTTCCTACACTGTTGTTTGTGGCATTGGCATATCCTGCATAAGGTTCCTTTCAGAATGGAATCCAAGGTATAATTCCACCAACAAAATGCGGGCGACTTTTGAGAAATAATTTGTTTTAATAACAGTCTGAATAAAACTACTTGCAGCCTTTGCGCTGCCATTTGTTTGGTGCTCATCACAGTGTATTGCGAATGGGCATCTGAATCGTGTTAATGATTGTGTGGCTGCTGAGTGCCAAACACAATTTAAACCTCTTTGATTTAAATAGTTTTTCTTTAATTATTCAGTGTCACGAGCTTTTAATACTTATTGCATCTTGCTGATTAACATCTTTAGTGTTTCCCCTCCCTCCGCATCCTCCATCAAAAGAAAATCTCCTAGACTGGCTCATAATAACTGGACATGATACTGATACCCATTGCTTCCAGTAATCTCCTTAAATGATGCCAAGAATGGCAGCGTACACTAATCAACGAGTGAAATGCTGCAGGAGTCCAAAACAATAGCTAACAGCTGTTTATATTTCAGGTGTTCACAAGTAAGGAGATATATGAATAAATGAACAGAGCTTTTTTTTGTATAAGGCCATAAGTGATAGGAACAGAATTAGGCCATTCAGCCCATCGAGTCTACTCCGCCATTCAATCATGGTTGATCTATCTCTCCCTCCTAAACCCCATTCTCCTGCCTTCTTCCACAATCCCCTGACACCCGTATTGATCAAGAATGTATCTATCTCTGCCATATAAATGTCCATTGAATTGGCCTCAACAGCCTTTTGCGGCAATAAATTCCACAGATTCGCCTGACTAAAGAAATTCCTAATCTGTAGGAACCATTTATGTTTATGTTGGCATATTATATTATTTTGCCGAGATATATCTAGCAGTATTATTTTGGACACTTGGGAGCGGTCATTAGATACACAGTGGCATATATATAAGGGAATAAGGGACAGGAAGGTGCAGGCACAGGGTGGGAGCGCATACAGTTCCCACCAGGCACGGAAATCGCTATCAAAATACGGGGGGGGGGGCACAATTTCTTGACGGACACGCGCGCATGCGCACACTCACATTCACAGGCTTCAGAGGCTCAATCCAGCGCTAAATGCAGCTCAACTCTGCCTGTCTTGCCGGGTTAAACTACAGCCCTGCCTGGACTGACGAGACACCAGCACTGCTTCTCCGCGCTGGCCGTAAGCCTCGGCCATATTTCCCGCAGGACCAGGCAGGGCTGTAGGTTAACCTGGTGGGACAGGCAGAGTTGAGCTGGATTTAGTGCTGCTTCTCTGCACTGGCTGTGGGCCTGGGGACACAGCTCCTGTCTGACTCCCGACGTCTCTGGCCACCCCCGGGAGGGAACTCGGGTGAGGACGGGGATGGTCCAGTGGCGGTTTGGCAGCGATTGCAGCGCCGGAGAGCCGGGATGGATCCTGGCTGTGGATGAGGTGCACGTCTGTGCCTAGAGTGTTTTGGCACGTCTCCCTCCTCCAATCACCGTGCTCTATCCTCAGTCCCACTCTCCTACATCCACCTCTGACCGACACCTCCTTTCTCCAATGATAGCGCGGAATCATCATGGCCCGCCCCCATTCCCTCCCGACGGCGTCTCTCTCGTCCAATTGACGCTCTCGATCATCAGTCCCACCCCCACTGTCTCGTGGAAAGCGGAGATTTCACCGGTTTTTTAAAATCCGGATTACAAAAAATGGGGGGGAGCGTCCCCCACCTCTCAAGCCAGAGGCTGCCCCCCCCCCCCCCCCCCCCCCCCCCCCCCCCCCCCCCCCCCCCCCCCCCCCCCCCCCCCCCCCCCCCCCCCCCCCCCCCCCCCCCCCCCCACCCCCGGGATTTTCTGGTTCACCAGACCAGGGGCAGAGCAGCCAGCGACAACTGGCATGCAGAATAAGGAAAACCTGGTTCGTTCATCTCTTTGTTTGTACAACTACTTCAATAAACTGGAAATAACGACTAGAAGATCTGTTCTATTAGGTCTGTGTAGGATCACTCCTACTGTACATGTGCAGTGATGGCAATTGGAATAGAGAACACTGGAAAAGTTGAAAATTTGCAATTACATCATCTCTTTCTCTTTACAAATTGCTAAATATTAATCGAATGTGCATTATGACATGTTCTATAGAATATCTTGGGTAAAAAATTATTGCTGCTTAAATAATAACTTTTCTGAATTTGTGAAGGTAAAATCCTGAAAACAGCATTTTTTTTCTAAATCACCTTTTTAATAAAGGTTGTAAATTGTAGGTTATTTGCTATTTCTGCAAAATGTTCCTATTACTATAGTGCAATACATAAACTATAACTAATCTGTTTCTAATACAGTATCAGCCCTGGGAGATTGTTGCATTTGTCCACATTTAAAATGCTGCAGATGGTGGAAATCTGAAATAAAAACTGAAGGTGCTGAAAATAAGCAGAAGTTCAGGCAAAAGAAGGAATGGGTGACGTTTCGGGTCGAGACCCTTCTTCAGACTGAGAGTTAGGGGAGAGGGAGACACAGAGATAGGAAGGGGAAGGTGTGAAAACGAGACATCAAAAGAGATGAAGTTCAAGGAAAATGTAGAATACGACCATTGTTAGCGAGGAGAAGTTGACAACAAAGCAAACAGAGATAAAATGTAATAGGGGACAGATAGACTGGTCAGAGAATCGAGAAGGGAGAGGGATGGGAAGAGAGGGAGAGCAAGGGTTATTTACTTGGCTTCATCTCTTTTGATGTCTCGTTATCACATACTTTACCCTTCCTTGTCTCTGTGTCTCCCTCTCCCCTGACTCTCAGTCTTGCAAAGGGTCTTGCCCTGAGACATCACCCATTGCTTCTATCCAGAGATGCTGCCTGACCCGCTGAATTACTCCAGCATTTTGTGTCTACCTTCGGTGTAAACCAGCATCTGCTGTTCCTTCCTGCACAAGAAGTTCAGGCAACATCTGAAAAAGGCTCATCTTTTACTACCATTTCCGTTATAATTTGCACAGTGAAAATCGGCATTCCTAACTTGCCTTCATGACCCACTGATCATTTCCAGAATTTATTATTGTATTTCTCCTCTCCAGGGCATGGTATCCCAGATCGACAAGTCACAAATGCCTATTTTCACTGTGAAAATTATAATGGAAATGGTAGCACAAGATGACCTTTTTTTTCCAATGGTCATCAGGAAAAGCACGTGTGCGATGTGTTTCCCGGCATTTTTAAAATTGTGATGCAAATTTGCCGAAGATCGTGCAGTATGATGGAGAATAAATTCTACCTGGTCTGGAGTAAAGTTATAGAATGTCAGAAGAGGGGCCCGACCCAAGGCGACACCTCTCCGTGTTGTCCAGAGATGCTGCCTGACCGGCTGTCACTTAATCGCTCTGTGCCTTTTTTTGTAAATCAGCATCTGCAGTTCCTCGTGACTGCAAAATGAGTATCGGTCTATAAGCAGGTGTTGGTTGTATAAAGTACGCTGCTCATGTAGTGTCCCTCAAGACTAATGTCACTCTGTTCCCCGTACATCTTATCAAACATTATATTATGTGTAGGAAGGAACTGCAGATGCTTGAAGAAGGGTCTCGACCCGAAACGTCGCCCATTCCTTCTCTCCAGAGATGCTGCCTGTCCCGCTGAGTTACTCCAGCATTCTGTGCCTATCTTATATTGCTGTGTTATGAATGTTCAGTATTTTATAAGTTCTTGAGCAAAAGCACTTTACACCAGTCGATTAAATCTCTGTTAGTCACGCCAGTCATGTTTGTGATTCTGTAAATATTACTGCTATTTTCCAAAAGCTAGTATGGGCAAAATCAATGAAATAGTCAGCATTTTCATAGATAATAAAATAGTCAATACCGGCCTAAAAAAAAAGTAAATCTATTTAAAGACTAGTGAATAGATTGTAATCATATTTTAAATTTATTTTTAATCGCAGCATCTATGGAGCGATATTGGATTTATTCGCAATGGATTTGTGAAGATAGTTAGTGAGGGCTAGCTTTAGCCATACTCAAAAGAATGGAGAAGATAGTGAGGAGCTATTTTGTTGAAGCCACGCAAAATCATCCAGATACATTGACAAGGACATTACCGTTCTTCTAATGTTGCACGAAGGCAAGTTGCCCGCTGAGTTTCTCCAGCATTTTTGTGTACCTACGAAGGCAAGTTGTATTGATTGAACTAATTGAATCTGATTATAGCTATTATGCAATGTATTCAGGTCCTGTGAAATTAAGCCATGTTATGATTTGCACAGAAGGGAACAGCCAGAGAAAATGCAATGTGAGTCCAGAACCAACTGGATATTGCATTCTTTAAGCAAAAGAACAATTTACTGGAGGACTTTGTCTGAATTTGCAAAATGGAACAGTACAGCATGAGAACAGGCCCTTCGGCTCACAATATCTCTGCAAAACATAATCAGTCTGTCTTCAGTCTGTGTGCAGTCTGAAGAAGGGTTTCAGCCCGAAACATCGCCTATTTCCTTCGCTCCATAGATGCTGCTGCACCCCCTGAGTTTCTCCAGCAATTTTGTGTACCTATGATTGTATGCAGATTTGGTCTCCTAATTTGAGGAAGGACATTCTTGCTATTGAGGGAGTGCAGCGCAGATTCACCAGGTTAATTCCCAGGATGGCGGGACTGACATATGATGAAATAATTTAATCGACTGGGCTTATATTCATTGGAATTTAGAAGAATGAGAGGGGATCTTTTAGAAACATGTAAGAAACATATAAAATTCTTAAGGGATTGGACAGGCTAAATGCAGGAAAGATGTTCCCGATGTTTGGGGAATCCAGAACTAGGGGCCACAGTTTAAGAATAACGGGAATGCCATTTAGGACTGAGATGAGGAACAACTTTTTCACCCAGAGAATTGTGAATCTGTGGAATTTTCTGTCACAGAAGGCAGTGAAAGCCAATTGACTGGATGTTTTCAAGAGGGAGTTAGATATAGTTCTTAGGGCTAACAAAATCAAGGGATATGGGGAGAAAGCAGGAATAGGGAACTGATTCTGGATGATCAGCCATGATCATATTGAATGGCGATGCTGGCTTGAAGGGCCGAAAGGCCTCCTCTTGCACCTATTTTCTATGTTACTATAAACTCACCTCATCTGCCTGTATATGACCCCTAACCCTTCATTCCCATATGCCACTATCATATCTGCCTCCACCACCAACCCTGGCAATGCATTCCAGGCACCCACCACCCTCTGTGTGGGTGCCTGGAATATTCCCACACATCTCCTTTAAACATTGTCTGAAGAAGGGTTTTGGCCCGAAACGTCGCCTATTTCCTTCGCTCCATAGATGCTGCTGCACCCGCTGAGTTTCTCCAGCAATTTTGTGTGCCTTCCTTTAAACCCCATCTCTACTTAGAAGACTTTATTGTTTCTTTGGCATAATATTTTATCAACTACTATGTTCTGGGTATTATTAATAGCTGCTATTTCTATTGGGATTTAATTGCCCTTCCCTTTTGTTATCACATGTTCCATTAAAATAACCTCAGCTATTGAATGTGGCCTTCACGGTGTGACTCTCAGAAACAAAAATGTCAAAGAATCCTAGAAGGCATAGTAGCAATGTAGAAAATGCATGATGTAGAAGGAGGTCAGGTGGCCTATGTCTGTGCCAGTGCTTCGAGTTAGCTGACCTAATCTCACCTAGTGCTGGGTATGGAGTCCCAGAGGCCGCTAAGTGTCTCTCAGCCTCTTTCACCCTCACAGATAGTATTTAGAGTGCTTAGGTATGTTACAAAACTTACCTTCAACGGCGCTGCAATGCTGCCACTGGCCGTGTGCGCGATTTTGGCGCGTTTGAGGGGGGGGGGGGGGGGGGGGTTAAACCGGGTTTTTTTCCAACCTGGTCCTGAATTATATTTGTTGGAGTACAAGATGTTGCTAAAGAATCGTTCCTACGACCGTTCTGTGTGTTTTTAAAAAAAATTCACCCGACAAGTTAATCGCTATAGTGATTTTTAAATCAGCTTCTGAAGCCGCCTATGCCGACAATGGGGACGGATTTTATGGAGGACCAGGTAAAAGAAAGTAGTTTATTCTTATGTATAAAATTGTTTCTTAAGATGTATTTAATTCACATTTTACGTTGTGAAACGGTGATTTAGTCCCCGAACCAACCGGCAGTGTATTTGCTGCAGATATGGGGACTAAGTTCACTGCAACCTCACCGTTCCAAATAGTCCCGTTCCAGAAAATCCCACTCGCAAGCTGATTTAAATGGCCATTAATTTACAGGTATTATACATTAAATTCCTTCCATTTGGCTTATGAACCTATGACAACGAGATTTAAAAATTATGTTATATTCTGAATTCTTGTGTGAATGTTATTTGGACACTTAGGCTATTATAAAATGTTAATCTATTCTTAAGAAATGGATAGATGTTTAGATCTAGTAATTGAATTTTGTAATTAGCTGCAATTAGGTAACTAACTAATTATATGCTTTAATTTCAAGTCATCTAAGTAAGATTGTTTCATATTTGTTTCAGAATGCTTCAATCTATAATAACTGAAAATTTCTTTCACTTCTCTTAAATTTTAAGAAAGTTATCGGCTTTTGACTGTTCTCGATCACAGCTTTTGTGTTAAGTCAATGACAAAGCAATAGGGAACAAGATGCCAATTTCCGAGTATGAAAATGGCCATAACTTTTTTAATACTGAAGATATGAAAGTGAATTAGGTGTCAAATTGAACTTCTTTTTATGCTTTATCTGATGGGATAAATTAAAGACTTGATTTTTTTAATCTCAAAATTTTGTAACATTGCTACTCTACTGTCTTCTGGATGGACATTTAGTATGTCTATCACCCCTCAGCTAAGTCCTTCCTATTTGCTCTGTCTAGCTGCATCATATCAAGGTTGTCATATACCACAGCTAACTCTGCTCGCAGCCTCATGTGTTGCAAAGGAAAGGAGCCTTGTTTATTCAATATTTACGCTCCTGACCATTTCCTCAAATTTCTTCTCCATGTTTTTCCTGCAATGCAGAGACCAAAACCGAATGACGGATTAATGCTGTGGCCAGATCAGTGTTGTACAAACAGGTCCAGAAATAACTCCCTCTTCCTACATTCTATGCCTCGGCAGAGTAAGGGAAGCTTGACATATGCTATTGACTGGATCTGCCTTTTAAAATTCGATGAACAAACATAACGTCGCCTATTTCCTTCGGTCCATAGATGCTGCTGCACCCGCTGAGTTTCTCCAGCAATTTTGTGTACCTTATAACAGCATTCAATATGTGGCCATCCACAGATATATTATCCTAACCTTGTTGTACCCTTCAAAATGCAGTTGCTCACACTCTCTGGATTCCTTGTTCCTTTATTCTGCCCTGTAACCAGACTATCTATATCTTCTTCCATTCTAAAACCTTCCTCTATTAACCACTGAGACCATTTTTGGTTCATCTGCAGAATGCTTTATCATGCCTCCTATATTTGGGTCTAATTTATTAATATGCACTGCAGAAAGCATGAAACCACGTACAAGACTGTAGCAAGCCCTTCAGTCACAAAAAAGACTGATAATTGATTACCTGGTAGATACCTGTACAAGGAACTGCAGATGCTGGTTTACACTAAAGGACACAAAGTGCTGGTGCAACTCAGCGGGTCAGGCAGCATCCACCTGTACGAGCTGGCAGGCATAGACGAACCATCACAAAGACATGATCGGGTAGCTGCAATAGAACGCTTCAATGCCGGCACAGACCCCCGTCACCCCTTGCACAATCACCAACATGCCAAGAAATGGTTGAAGAGTCGGAACAGCTTCATGGATCTAGAGCCCACCGTACCAGGCACCAAAACCAAACAATAGACGGCACCAGGACACCACCTGCTTTATACTACCTGGAAAGCCCTGAACCACCTCCGCACTGGAGTGACGTTGTGGACTCAACCGGAAGAAGTGGGGTCTCTCGGACTCTGAAAAGTGCAACTGTGGAGAGGTACAGACAATAGCCCTCTTACTGACATGTGGCAGAGAGGCATGCACTGCGGACGGTCTCTGCAGAGACATAGATGTGGCACTGGCTGTGACAAAGCGATGGCACAACGTCGTCTTGACACACGAGCAAACTGGAGAACATGGATAGGTGGTGTTTCGAGTCACTACCCTTTTTCAGACTGATTGTAATGGGGGTGGGGGGGAAGAAAGGTGGGAGAGAGAAGCAGGACAATGCGTGGCAAGTAAGAGGTGGATGCAGGTGGGGGGGGGGGGGGGGGGGGGGGGGGGGGGGGGGGGGGGGATATGTTAAGTAGGCAGGTGGTTGGCACAAAGGTTAGAAATTAAATCTGAAAGCGTGAGACAAGGATTGAAGAGTTGCAAATTGTGAAGCCAGAGCAAGGAATGTGGGAAGGAGAGGAGATAAATATGTTCATGTCCAAGTGGTGCTCAGGGGAGGGGGGGTGGGGTGAGGGGGGGGGGGGGGGGGGGGGGGGGAGAGGGGGGGAAGGGGTATTACAGGTTAGCTAAAGTTGAAGAATTCAATGTTCATACAATTGAAGTTGTGAGCTCCTCAAGCAGAATGTGAGATACTGTTCCTCCAGCTTGGGGTGTGGCCTCACCCTGGCAATGGAGGAGGCCTAAGACAGTGAGGTCAGTGTGGGAACGGGAAGGGGAGTTAAAACAGTTTGCAGCCGGGAGATCTAGATGGCCTTGGTGGACTGAGAGCAAGTATTCAGTGTGATGCTCGCTGAAGGTATGCTTCATCCTGGCGATGTACCAGAGGCCCCATTGGGAACGCTAGTTGCAGGAGATGAGGTTGAAGAGGCACATGTGAATCTTATAATGCAATACCATTTGCTTCCTGTCGCAGATACAATTTAGGATTCAATTTATCACTCTACCTTGGATCCCATGGACTTTAGTATTTTGGCCATGTCTGCCATTTTAGACCTTGTCAAAAATCCTTGCTACCCTTCAAATACACTGCCTTCATCAATTCTCAGTTGCTGCTTCTTCAATATAATTGTTTCTTTTTCGGAAAATGATCTACCCTTCACAAATACATCCCGATTGTCCCTAGTTAAGTGCTGTCCTAAAGGGAGGTTTGCACCAACCATCAGAATTCATTCCAAAATCTGGTCACCTCGAACGTTAACCTCACTGGCTGACAATAACTTGGTTTATGCATTCATCCCATTGTAACCAACTTAAGGATTCCTTCACTCATACGGCAGCAGGTTGTCAGGTGCCATTGGAAAATGATAGTCAGAGGATACAAAATTGCTACCTCAGTTGGTGAGCATACAACATATTAGGTTAAAAAGTTTTTTTTAATGAATTTTAGAAATTCTGTGCCCATTTCACTACAGCAACATTTTTTTTTATCGTTATCAATTGAAACCTTACCCCAACTGCTTTTGAATATCAGAAATTTGCCTACAGAGCTCTCATGTAACTTTATTTCCCTGTTGCCAGCCGGGCAACCTTGACAGCTTTTTAGGTTGCCAAATGACAGTTTAGGTGGTCATTTAAGACGGTTTGCATGACGCGTGTGATAATGTGCTCGGACGAAGTGCGTAGTTACCAGTCGGAATTATGCTCAATGAAGCATTCACATATTATGTTCTAGAAGGAACTGCAGATGCTGGTAAATCGAAGGTAGACACAGGTGCTGGAGAAACTCAGCGGGTGCAGCAGCATCTATGGAGCGAAGGAAATAGGCTGAAGAAGGGTTTCCGTCTGAAGAAGGGTTTCGGCCCAAAACGTTACCTATTTCCTTCTGCTGAGTTTCTCCAGCACTTTTGTCTACATTCACATTATTATTTCTGTTTCAAATAACTCACAAACTAAACATAATCACCAATCAAGACATGATATATATACCACAATGACATGCAGCAAAATTATAATACAATATCTCAACTCTTTTTACACATTGCAATTAATGCAATTTCTATTAGTTCTTTCCACTTATAAACAAAAATGTAGTTGGATTATTCAGCATATGATCAACCTGTGTCAGTAAATCCTGGACCAGGGTAGATTAGATAGATTAGATAGAATTTATTTGCCACACAACCAGGGTCGGCGGAATTTGGGTTGGCAGCAGCGGTACAATAATAAAGAACACACAACCACATTAAAAATTTAACACAAACATCCACCACAGCATTCATCATTGTGGTGGAAGGCACAAAATTTGGCCAGTCCTCCTCCATTTCCTCGTGGACAGGACCAGAGTCCAGAGTCAGTCCAGGATCGGCTCTTACTCACCGGAGACCGCGGCTTTAAGTTGGTTTAGGCCGCAGGCTGGAGGTCGAGATTTAAAGTCTCTGCCGCAGCCAGAAGCACCGTAGACTGCAGGGCTGGCGGTCGAAGTTCCTCTCCACGGGTGATGGTAAGCCTACGCCGGGCCCGCGGAAGAAGTTGGCCGCGGGCCGGCAGTGGTGGCTTCTTCCCCCCCCCCCCCCCCCCCCCCCCCCAGGGTCCCCCACGGGCTGGAGCTCTGAAGACTGCGTCAGGCTGCCAGCTGCCCCGGGCTTGCGAAACCGAGCGCTCCCCTCCGGCGAGCCCCAGCGAGGGCTCACCCGCTCCACGCCGAGAGTCCACGCTGCACCCGCGGCTGAAGCCCCGGGCGCGTCTCCGTGGAAAGGCCGCGCCGATCCTTGATGTTAGGCCACAGGGGAGGCGACCTGGAAAAAGTCGCCTCTCCGTGGAGGAGGCGGCCTAAGCGGTTTCCCCCTCACCCCCCCCACACCACCCCCCACACAAAACACACCGAGAAACATCAAAAACATACTTTAAAACATACTAAAAAAATTAAAAAAGTTGAAAAAACTAATGCGCTGCTGACATGGCTGCTGCCAGAGCAGCGCCCCCTACACACTGAACACATATATGTTTAACCATACACACTGGTAACATATATGCTTAACCATACACACTACAGATTGATGCAAGCATGTTTTCTGTGAAGGGCCTAAAATTACCATGATATGGCCGTTATTGCTATTGGCACAGAAACACATAATTTATCCATAACAAAATATACAGGTTGCAAGGAAATTTCTATAGGCATTTTATGATAATAGCTGTTAAAACCGACGATACTCATCTGACAGGTTAAACATTACACTATAACTGACAAGAGATGGCCAAAGGACATAACTGCAGCAAATGTTCTTTTGGTAATATGTTTAAAGGTGTCAAAACAAATAATAACATTGGGAATTAAAACACATTTGATTGCATTCCGTTATGAAACATAGTCAGTGTTCGCTCTGAAGATCATGAAGCACAATAGGGTCAGGGGGTGTGTGAATCAGTGCAGGAATCAGTAGATAGATGGTGGGGGGGGGGGGGGGGTGCTGGGTTGAGAAGGCAATCGGTGCGGAATGGATGGATTGAGGCTGGTGAATTAGTACATGTTGATTGGAGTATGTAAAATTGTGAAGGGAGAGCACGGGGGATGTCAGTGGTGTTGAATGGGGGGGATCAGTGCGGAATGGATGAGGGGGGGGTCAGGACAGGATGAATGGGGGGATCAGTACAGGATGAATGGGAGTGGACAAAAATGCTGGAGAAACTCAGCGGGTGCAGCAGCGTCTATGGAGCGAACGAAATAGGCAACGTTTCGGGTCGAGACCCTTCTTCAGACTGTGCCTCCCATTCTTTTTACAGGATGGATGGGGGGGTCAGCACAGGATGAATGGGAGGATCAGTACAGGATGAATGGGTGGTTCAGTACAGGATGAAGGGGAGGAGGGTTCAGGACAGTGTGGATCTGAGGGTCTGTGCAGGATGTATGGATGATCAGTACAGGATGCATGAGGGGCTCAGTACAGGATGAATGGGGGATCAGTAAAAGATGAATGGGGAAATCACTACAGGATGGATGGGGGGAGAAGTGCAGGATGGATGGGAAGGGGGGTCAGTACAGGATGAATTGGGGTACCAGTGTTGGATGGGGGGGGGGGGGGGGGGGGGGGGGGGGAGGAGGTGGCAGGAGAATCAGTGCAAAGTCGGTAGGGTGATTGGGGGTGGAGGGGGGTAGATGGGGAGAGGAGCACAGGGGATATTAGTGAGGACTGAATAGAGAAGGGGAATGTGGATCAGTGCGGGATGGAGAGGAGGGGTCCCAAGATATGAGGGGTGGAGGGGGGCATACGAGAGAGAGAGAGAGAGAGAGAGAGAGGGTGGGGGAAGGGGGGAAGGGGCAGAAGAGGTGGGGAGAAAGGAAGGTCAGGGCTCTTCGGACAACATCGCCCGCTGCCTTGGCCGTCCCTGTCCAATGCCAAAGTGCTGCTGCCAAAGGGGGTGGCGGTTGGGATCTCCTTGCCTCCGCCAGCCGACAGGGAAGGTGCGCGTATGCTCTCTCTCTCTCTCTCTCTCTCTCTCCCTCTTTCTCTGCTTCTCTGTCTCTCTTATTTCTCTCTCTCTCTCTCTCTCTCTCTCTCTGTCTCTGTCTCTCTGTCTCTCTGTCTCTCTCTCTGTCTCTGTCCCTCTCTCTCTCTCTCTCCCCTCCGACCCGTAGTCACCACGCACCTTGTATCTTTGCCCCGCAATACAACCGACACGAAACGTCACGCTCGTATTCTCCAGAGATGCTGCCTGACCTGCTGAGTTACTCCAGTTTTTTGTGCCTATTGGTATAAACCAGTATCTGCAGTGCCAAGCCGGGCAACATGACTCGGCGTTTAGGTTGCCCGGCGGCACTTTGGGTGGTGAATGGCACCCGGGCAACCGCTAATTTCGAGCCCTGCTACAGATTGGGTGTTCGACCTATTTCAGAGTCTCTATTGGTCTGATTCAGCATAACAGTAATCTACCTTTCATCAGCTTGTGTAATTGCATCTTTCCTGTTTCTCCGCCCTGTTCGTGATTCGTTTGGCATCATCACTTCTCACGGGTGCGGTTTGGTTCTCCCTTCAAGGGTCTTGATCCGACACATCACCCATTCCTTCTCTCCAGAGATGCTGCCTGTCCTGATGAGTTACTCCAGCATTTCGTGTCCATCTTCATGTGCATTAGCAAACTGCCCTGAATTTGTACAAGCTAAAACTCCAAAGATTCCAGTCAATGCTTCCTGACAATAATTGCCTGATAGCCATTTCCACCTAACCATCTAGTAAACAGGCTGGCAAGAGGTGTCTTTACCACTAACAATGCTGAGGAAACTACCTAAAGTTAAGGTAAACAATGAGAAATGCTGACCACAAGGCTCAACTCAACTCAGAGATAATGCATACAACTGTTAAAATCTACACCCTTGTCAAAATTCAAAGTTTCATGCTAAGTTCAATGGATTCAAGTCAAGAGTGGTTTATTGTCATTTGTCCCAGATGCAATTCTTACTTGTAGCAGCACGACTGAATATGTAAACCTGAATAATAACCTGACTGATAATTCTTTATTACCATGTGTACTAAGGTGCAGTGAGATTGCTTTTTTGCATACAGATCAGTGAGATTATGGCCGTACATAAGTACAATACCTGCTTAGCATACATTTTGGTTTAATATGCAATCGTCACATGGATTTGGTGCCATTTCACAGTCAAGGCCAGTTGCAGCCGTCGCCCCCATCTGGTCGTTCCGTGAACTGTCGCCCTTCTCCTTGCCCGGCCAACTTCAACCAGGATGTCGCTTACTACCTGTGTTCAGAAAAACCCTCTTGTATTTATAACAGCTCAAATTCCAAGCCACCTTTTCTAAATTAGATTAGATTTCAGTTTAGAATTATAGCACGGAAACAGGCCTTTCGGCCCACCGAGTCCACATCGACCAGGGACAATTTACTCTTATACCAAGGCAATGAATCTACAAACCTGTACATCTGTGGAGTGTGGGAGGAAACCAAGTATCTCGGAGAAAATACAACACGGGTCATGGGGAGAACGTACAAACTCCGTACAGACTGCACCCGTAGTCGGGATCGAACCCGGGTCTCCGCAAATCTATCGCTGCAACACCATGCCGCCCAATTTTATTGAAAAAAGTTTTCAGCTTGAGAGAGCCACATGGCATCATTTTATATAAAGGAGGAATGTTTGCCAGAAAAATAATGGGAGCTTGATGTTCCTGCGAAACAAGGTCAAAATGCATTTAGTTCCGCCCATTACAACACTGACTACAGTTCAAAAGCACTTTATCGGCTTGTGAAGGATACATTTGCTTACTTTCTAATCCTTGGGAATTAATTTTCATTCCTCTTCATTTTAAAATATCATAGATCTATCGATGTTCCATCGCAACTTTTATCCAAATCGAGCAATATCGTATTAATGCATTTTTAGGCACATTTTAGTTTTTTCGTCATGTTATCTAATCATCAGTAATATATTATGTGGTACAGTGGCTTGACTAATAATTTTAGCTTGAGCAGCTCCACAGAATAGGGTGTTTGTTGAGACTGACTGCAGCCGGTGCTCATTTGAGCGTTGTGTGCAGCTAAATGAGCGGCAGGTTGTAATGTGACCTTGGAAATAGTTGTAATTTTATTGTTCATTATGAGTTTCAACATCACATGACTAATCTAATATTTTCGTGGATGAATCCTGACTATTCCCAATTGCACACACACCAGCAGAAAACACTCAAAATATATATATTTTTTAATCCATGGATGCCCACCAGTGGTAATTCTCTAAATAAGATATTCATCAAGGAATTCATTGAAGGCCAGCAGCATTGTGTTTACTTTCCACAAAGATATCCATCTTCAATAACTTGCGGCACAGACCCACTGTCTATAGATTGCCTGAAGAAGGGTCTCGACCGAAACGGCACCCATTCCTTCTCTCCAGAGATGCTGCCTGTCCCGCTGAGTTACTCCAGCATTTTGTGTCTGTCTTCTGTCTATGGATTAACATGAGGCAATCTCCATAATAGGATTGAATTTATTAAGTGAACTCTGCCCGACTGTTTTAATCACCATGTTGGTTGAAAACAATTCCACATTCCACCAAATGATTTGAAATAACTTCTACAGGTGTACAGTAGAGAGCATACTGACTGGTTGCATCATGGCCTGGTTCGGCAACTTAAATGTCCAGGAGCGGAAAAGACTACAAACAGTTGTGACCACTGCAAAGTCTGTCACCGGCTTTGACCTCCCCTCCATCGAAGGGATCTATCGAAGACGCTGTCTCAAAAAAGCAGCAAACATCATCAAAGGCCTACACCACCCTGGCCACACACTCATTCCACTATTTCCATCGGGAAGAAGGTACAGGAGCCTGAAAACTTAACGTCCAGGTTCAGGAACAGCTTGTTCTCTGCGGCCATCAGGCTATTAAACACGACAACAAATAAGCTCTGAACTGCAACAGACTATTATTATTATTGCACTATATTTGTTATTTATTGAGTACGTGTGCATGTGTATACACACACTGAACTTCTCTTTCTTCTCCCGTTATGTACAATGTTTACATATTCTGTTGTGCTGCAGCAAACAATAATTTTATTGTCCTATCTGGGACATAGGACAATAAAACACTCTTGTCTCTCTTCTTCAGGTACACATCAAAATAGTTCAAAATATGTGTTTGGTTTCTGCCTCCATTAGCCTTTGAAGCAATAGGTTCTGGACCCTCCTACCCTCTATAGCAGGAGTGGGCACCTTGTTCTGCATAGGGGCCAGGACGCATGTCTGTGAGCGGATTGCGGGCCACATCTATATCACGTGTACACATGGATCCCGCCCCGGACGGCAGGCATCAAATCACGTGTTCACAGAAGGTAGACAAAAATGCTGGAGAAACTCAGCGGGTGAGGCAGCCTCATGCAATCCTTGCATGTCTCACCCACAGAGTTTCTTCAGCATTTTTGTCTACCTTTGATTTTTCCAGCATCCGCAGTTTTTTCTTAAACGTGTACACAGAAGGTGCGTGGCCGTGCTGGCGGCTTTGCGCAGGATGGGGTACAGCCAGAGCTTGGCTGCACTCGGCCACGCTTAGCGGGCCGGATGATTAAGGGGCAAAAAATCAACCTGTGGGCCGGCTGATTTTGGGTTACGGGCCACGTTGAGGCCGGGGACCGTAGGTTGCCGACCCCTGCTCTACAGTGAACATCCCTTCTAATATTTCTACCAATTACTTTAATTGTTTTATTATTGTCACGTGCAGAGATGCAGTGGAAAACCATACAAGCAATTTGTGTGCTTTTTGTATGTCATCCAGACAAATCATATCATACCTGAGCAAAAAGAGAAAAGAAATAGAATGCAAAATATAATGCTGCTGCCTCACACAGAAGCATTTTTTTCATAACTGTTTTATCTTACAAACTCTTGTGAATTTTTAAAAGCCAGAATGTTCATATCTCTAGCAGACATGCATTATAATTCTGTCGGTAGGAAAATAGCAATGAATAAAATTAATCTCTTACAAGAATGTTTTAATGTGTTACTTTATGTGATGCCATTTGGTAACGTGTGACATTTTGTTTTCACATTCCAGAGAATGACCCATTAGGAGGTGGAGGCTTTGGAGAGGGTGCAGGAAAGGTTTATCAGAATACTGCTTAGATTAAAGGGAATGAGCTATAAGGAGAGGTTGGGCAAACTCGGATTGTTTTCTCTGGAGTGTTGGAGATTGATGGGAGATGTGATTGAATTATATAAAATCACCAAAGCATATGGATAAGGTAGATAATCAGGTTCATTTCTCCCACAGTGGAAATGTCAACGACTAAACAGCAGGCTTTAAGGAGACTGGGGCAAAGTTCAAAGAAGTTGTGCAGGGTATTATTTTGAGCCCAAACAGTGGTGGGTGCCTAGAATGTGCTGCCAGGGATGGTGGTGAAGGCCGATATGTTATGTATTTGCATTGATGAGGCTTTGAGAGAGGTACGTGGCTATGCAGTGAGTGGAGGGATAGAGTTGCTGCCTTACAGCACCAGAGACCAGGGTTTGATCCTGACTGCGGGAGTTTGTACGTTCTCCACGTGACAACGTGATGTTATCCAAAGACGAACAGGTTTTATAACCAGGGTCATAAACCCTGCAAAGAAAATCGCTTGCAGGAGAAAACGCACGCAAGTCACGGGGAGAACGTACAAACTCCGTACAGACAAGCTCCCGTAGTCAGCATTGAGCCCGGGTCTCCGGCGCTGCAAGTGCTCTAAGGCAGCAACTCTACCACTGCGCCACCATGCCGCCCAGTTAGAAAGAGAGCTTTATTCTTGGAGTACACGCGCATGATTTTGCTGTTACATTATCAATGAGACTAATATCGCTTACTACTGGCATCCAATGGCAGTACACTAACTGAACCCCTGAACACACTGGACTGATTCGGTAACAAATTATACATTGCCCCTAGTGTGCAGAATAGTGTTGGTGTATGGGGTTCACTGGTCAGCATGGACTCAGTGGGCCGAAGGGCCTGTTTCCATGCTGTATCTCCAATCTAAGCTAAAACTAAACTAAACTAAATTAACTCGTTTCCTTAACCAAATTACAGTTCCAGAAGAACAATTGAAGGAATTTTAAAGCCAAGCTACCAGGCGTGTTTACCAAGGTAGGAAATTAATAAACAGAAAGTCTGAAACAATTCTGCTCAATTGGTTTGAACAGAGTCAGGACAAGGGATGGCAAAACCAATTTGCTTCCGGGAGGGAGATTAGACGTTGAATATTTTAACCACAGTTAGGTCATTTTCCCTGTGTAGGAAGGAACTGCAGATGCTGGGTTAAACCAAGGATAGACACAAAATGCTGGAGTAACTCAGTGGGTCAGACAGCATCTCTTGAGAAAAGGAATAGGTGACGTTTTGGGTTGAAACCCTTCTTCAGACTCTGAAGAAGGTTCTCGACCTGAAACATCACTTATTCCTTCTCACAAGAGACGCTGTCTGACCCACTGAGTTACTCCGGCTTTTTGCATCTTTCTTCAGTTTGTTTTCCTTGCAGGTGAACTGAAGTGATGCCATGGAACAGTGAGTTCATTGTGGCAAAGCTGGTGTACCAGGAGGGACGGCTGTGTTTCTTCCACGTTGGTGTAAAACACCTATTTATTTGCTTTCTCGGGCATGACTTCTTTTCTTGGGCTTCCCTTATCCCTCCAGCTTCTCTGACCATAACTACACCCCTCCACCCTCCCACCCTGCTAAAACAATGTGATCTTTACCCAGTTAAGTTTCAGACCGGGCGGCATGGTAGTACAGCGCTTGAGTTACTGCCTTGGAGCACCCGAGACCCGAGTTAAGGGCCTGTCCCACGGGCGTAATTTGTGTGTCATTTCCGCATCACGACATGTGCATGTGATGCGCGCATGGTACGTGGTGACGTAGGCAGTGTTGCGTGCTGTACCCCAGGATTTTGGGATGTACAAAATCTTCATGCACCTTCTGCGTGAAGCACAAATGACGCCCAAGTGGGACAGGCCCTATAGACCCTGACCACGGGTGCTTGTCTGTATGGAGTTTGTATGTTCTCCTCGTTATCTGCGTGGGTTTTCCCCGGGAAGCTCTAGTTTCCTCCCACGCTCCAAAGACGTACAGGTTTTGTAGGCTAATTGGCTTGCTATAAATGTAAATTGACCCTAGCGTGCGTAGGATAGTGTTAATGTGCGGGGATCACTGGTCAGCGTGGACATGTTGGGCTGATGGGCCTGTTTCTGTGCTGCATCTCTAAACTAAACCAGCACCTCGACTTCCCTTCAGGAAAGCAGCCAGCCTGCCAATTACAAAGCCAAGCTACCCAAATGAAAAGCAGATTTCCGTGACTTGTTTCCCCAAACTGTAGGTTCCCAGTGTGTTCACCGGATAAGTTTGTGTAGTCATTATACGCCAGCAACAAGTGGCATTAGTCTCATTGATACTGTAACAGCAGTCAAGTGTACTGCAGAAATAAAGCCCTCTCTCTAACATGGTGGTGCAGCAGTAGAGTTGCTGTCCTGCTGGTGCTGTCTCTACGGAGTTTGTACATTTTCCCCGTGACTGCGTGGGTTTTTTCCGAGATGTACGGTTTTCTCCCACACTCCAAAAATGTACAGGTTTGTAGGTTAATTGGCTTGATATAAATGTAAGATTGTCCCTAGTAGGTATAGGATAGCGTTAATGTGTGGGGATCGCTGGTCGGCGTGGACCCGGTGGACTGAAGGGCATGTTTCCGTGTATCTCTAAACTAAACTAAAAGAAATAAAAATATAATTAAAATTATTACATCTCGTATCTGACTGCATATTCACTAGAAGGTAGACACAAAATGCTGGAGTAACTCAGCGGGACAGGCAGCATCTCTGGAGAGAAGGAATGGGCGCCGTTTCGGGTCGAGACCATTCTTCAGACTGATTTCAGGAGAGTGGGTGGTACAGAGATAGTCGGAGACTGTAAGATTAGTGGGAGAACTGTGAAGGAGGAAGAGATGAAGAGATTAGGAAAAGCAAGGGCTATCTGAAGTTAGAGAAGTCAATGTTCATATCGCTAGGGTGTAAACTACCCAAGCGAAATGTGAGGTGCTGTTCCATCAATTTGCGCTTGGCCTCACTCTGACAATGGAGGAGGCCCAGGACAGATTGGGAATGGAAGGGGGAGTTGAAGTGCTGAGCATCCTTGAGATCAGGCAGGTTAAGACGGACTGAGCGGAGGTGTTCAGCAAAACGATCGGCGAGCCTGCACTACGTCTTGCTGATGTAGAGAGGTTGACACCTGGAACAACGGATACAGTAGATGAAGTTGGAGGAGGTGCAAGTGAACCTCTGCCTCACTTGGAAAGACTGTTAGGGTCCTTGGATGGAGTCGAGGGGTAGGTAAAGGGGCGGGTGTTGCATCTCTTGCGGTTGCAAGGGAAAGTACCTGGGGAGGGGGTGGTTTGGAAGGGAAGGGACGAGTTGACCAGGGAGTTTCGGAGGGAATGGTCTCTGCGGAAAACAGAAAGGAAAGGGGTGGTGATGGGAAGATGTTGCCAGTAGTGGGATCACGTTGGAAGTGGCGAAAATGTTGGAGGATTATATGCTGTATGCGATGGCTGATGGAGTGGAAGGTGAGGACAAGGGGGACTGTCCTTGTTATGAATGGGAGGAGGGGGAGTAAGAGGGGAGCTGCAGGGATATCGAGGAGACCCTAGTGAAACCCTTATCTATAATGGAAGAGGGGAACTCCTGTTTCCTAAAGAATGAGGACATCTCTGATTTTGCCCGCTCTTATGCATATTCACTTGGCACTTGTCCCAGGTTCTGGGAAATGGCTAAAACCTAAACCTAAACGGAGTATAATCCACTGACCAAAAGCAAATTCAGTGGAGGCCAGTTCTCTGAATGCTTTCAAGAGAGAGTTAGATAGAGTTCTTAAAGATAGCGGAGTCAGAGAATATGGGGAGAAGGCAGGAACGGGTACTGATTGTGGCTAATCAGCCATGATCACGTGAATGGCGGTGCTATTGAACGTTTGGAAGTTTTTTCCATATTTTAAAAATATGTGCAGGTTTTGTTCTTGACGAGTTTCAGATATAATTTCTATTATATTTTTACACAATATGTTAAAAATGCAGGTAGATATGGGATGTGGGTCACAACATGTTACTACATGAAATGAAAAGGCACCTCGGCCCAGGTATCTGAATTAAATCCCATTTGACATTTCTCAGCCCATTTGCCAAGTTGATCAAGTGGAATTTGTAATTGTAATTTAGATAACCATCTCCAGTTCAAGTTCAAGTGAGTTATTGTAACCATCTTCACTCTTCATGATACCACCGATGTTAGTGTTATCTGCAAACTTGTTAAACATTCCCTATACATTCTCATCCAAAACACTCTTGACGTCACAATGTTGTGTGGTTTAGAGGCCTTCTAGGTGGTGGTGTTTTGCTGTCCTCGTCCTTCTAGCTGGTGGAGGTCTTTAGCTTGGAAGATGTGTCTAATGAATCTTGGAGATTGTTGTAGATGGTACAAACTGCCACTGCTGTCTTGGTGGTGGAGTGAGTGAATGTCTGTGTTTGTGGTGCCTATCGAATGGGTCTGTCAAGCTAAGCTCTGCCCCGCATGGTGTTGAGCTTCTTGAGTGTTGTGAAGCTGCACTCATCCAGGCACGTGAAGAGTATTCCCTCAGTCCTACCTGATCTCCTAACTCTCACTGCCATTCCACACTGACCTTTCTGTCCTGGGCCTCCTCCATTGTCAGAGTGAGGCTCAGAGCAAATTGGAGGAACAGCACCTCATATTTCTCTTGGGCAGCTTACACCCCAGCGGTTTGAACATTGACTTCTCTAACTTCAAGTAACCCTTGCTTTCCCTCTCTCTCCCCTATCCTAGTTCACTGACTAAGTTTACTGTCCTCCTGATTAAATATTACTGATTGTATACCTCATTGCCACCTTCCCCTCAGCTACCAATGACACATTCTACATTTCCCTACAGCATCTGCTTTGATTTATCGTTTTCACACATTTCCCTCCCTTATCTCTGGGTCTTCCTCTCTCCTGACCCTGAGTCCGAAGAAGGGTCACAACCTGAAACCTTTGATAAGGTCCCACAGAGGAGAATAGTGAGCAAAATTAGAGCACATAGTATTGGGTGTAGGGTACTGACATGGATAGAAAATTGGTTGGCAGACAGGAAACAGAGAGTAGGGATTTACGGGCCCCTTTCAGAATCGCAGGCAGTGATTAGTGCGGTGCGGCAAGTCTCGGTGCTGGGACCACAGCTATTTACAATATACATTAATGATTTAGATGAAGGAATTAAAAGTAACATTAGCAAATATACAGATGACACAAAGCTGGGCGGCAGTGTGAACTGTGAAGAGGATGCTATGAGAATGCAGGGTGACTTGGACAGGTTGGGTGAGGGGAATATGCTTTATATTTTGGACAACTGTGAAGTTATCCACTTTGGTGGCAAGAACAGGAAGGCAGATTATTATCTGAATGGTGTCAGGTTAGGAAAAGAGGAAGTACAATGAGACCTGGGTGTCCTTGTACATCAGTCACTGAAAGTAAGCATGCAGCAGGCAGTGAAAAAAGCTGATGGCATGTTGGCCCTCATAATGAGAGGAGTTGAGTATACAAGTAAAGAGGTCCTTCTGCAGTTGCACAGGGCCCTGGTGAGACCACACCTGGAGTATTGTGTGCAGTTTTGATTTCCTAATTTGAGGAAAGACATACTTGCTATTGAGGGAGTGCAGCGTAGGTTCACGAGGTTAATTCCCGGGATGGCGGGACTGTCATATGATGAAAGAATGAAGAGACTGGGTTTGTATTCATTGGAATTTAGAAGGATGAGAGGGATCTTATAGAAACATATACAATTATTAACAGATTGGACAGGCTAGATGCAGGAAACATGTTCCCGATGTTGGGGGAGTCCAGAACCAGGGGTCACAGTTTAAGTAAAAGGGGTAGATCATTTAGAATTGAGATGAGGAAAAACATCTGTGAATTTGTGGAATTCTCTGCCTCAGAAGGCAGTGGAGGCCAATTCATTGGATGCATTGAAAATAGTTAGATTGAGCTTTTAGGGTTTGTGGAATCAAGGGATATGGGGAGAAGACAGGAACAGGGTACTGATTGTGGATGATCATCCATGATCACATTAAATGGTGGTGCTGGCTCTAAGGACCGAATAGCCTACTCCTGCACCTATTGTCTATGTATCTATGTACCTATGCCATTCTCTCCAGAGATGCTGCCTGACCCGCTGAGTTACTCCAACATTTTGTGTTTATCTTCAGTGTAATCCAGCATCTGCTGTTGCTTCCTACGCAAGACTTGAGCCATGTCGATGGTGGATGGGCTTTGGCACGTTAAGAGACAAGTTACTTGTTGTGGAATTCTTAGTCTCTGACCTGCGCTTGTAGCCGCAGTGTGTGCATGGCTATCATAGTAGAGTTTCTGGTCAGTGGTAACCCCAGGATATTAATTATGGGTTTGGGAATGTCTTTGAATGTCAGGAAGTTTAACCTGGATCTTATCTTGTTGAATATCATAATTGCCTAGCATTTATCTGGCACAAATGTTACTTGTCAAATATTAGCCCAGTCCTGGATATTGTCCAAGTCTTGCTCCATTTGTTTTTCGAATGCTTCATAATTTGAGGACTCACAAATGATGACGAACTTTGTGCAATCATCGGGGAAAGTCCCTACTTCTGACCTTTACAATTGAAAGAAGATCATGGGAGGAGCAGCTGAAGATGCATGGGTCCAGGATACTACCCTGCAGAGATGTTCTGTGGAGGATGATGGCTGACTTTAGTGGAGCATCACAACGGCTGGGAAAGCAAATGAAGGCTGCAGCAGAAAAGGGTCCCCGGTCGTCTTGGACTCCATGCCACTGGATCCTGACACAGATCTGTCAAGGACCGCGTGGTGACTGTCTGTGCACCAGTCTCCCCACGTTAAACAAAGTTACGCACTGGCGTCCTCCAACCCTGGAGACACCCATGGTCAGCCATGATCGAGGTGGGCCTAAGGAAAACATTATTCACGTTATTAAAGTCGTCAAGTCAAGTTTATTCATCACATACACATACGAGATGTGCAGTGAAATGAAAAGTGGCAATGCTTGCGGACATGATTCCCTTTCTCATGTATTTATTTGTACACTGTAAATGGCTCGATTGTATGGACAGGACATACTTGGGGTATTTTCCGCCTTGTCAGGTACGATATGATACAACTTTATTTATCTCAGAAGGGAAATTGATCGGCCAACAGTCATAAAGTCATAGTGTTAGTGTACGGGGATCGCTGGCCAATGTGGACTCGGTGGGCCGAAGGGCCTGTTTCCAAACTAAATTTCAGAGTAGTTTGGCAGCTGGGACTCTGCTGCTCTCCATGTGAACAAGTAAAAATAGTGTGTCTGGAACACGATTGCAAGTTGTCAGAGACTAGTTGATCATCGCCGACCCCATCCATGCAACTCATGGGTGGTCGGTGTTTGGTACAAACTGGAGGAGGAGCAGGTAGTTGAGGCAGGTACTTAGTCTGCCTCGGCCTACCTGATCTCCCGGTTGCTCAACACTTTAACTACCCCTCCCATTCCCACTAACCTTTCTGTCCTGGGCCTCCTCTATTGTCAGAGTGAGGCCCAGCACAAATTGGAGGAACAGCATTTCATATTTCTCTTGGGCAGCGGTATGAATCTTAACTTCTCTAACTTCAATTAACCCTGGCATCCCTCTCTCTCCACCCCTCCCCCATCCAAGTTATTGTACCAGCTTCAAAGTCGTCTTGTTGAGACTCATTGTAACTCATTTTCACCTAACACACAGCTAACAATGGCCTGTTTCCTTCGTTACTTCATGGTTACTTTTTTTTTGCATGTCTTTCATCCATTTGTTTTATATCTCTCTGCATTCCCTTTACCCAGACTTTCAGTGTGAAGAAGGGTCTCGACCCGAAACGTCACCTATTCATTTTCTCCAGACATGCTGCCTGACCCACTGTTACTCCAGCTTTTTGTGTCTAACCAACAGACACTTGGGCAGATACTGTAAATAGATAGGAAAGGTTTGGAGTGATAGGGGACCAAACAGGGGATAATGGGACTAGCTTAGATGAGGCATCTTGGTCAGCCTGGACGAGTTGGGTTGAAGGGCCTGTTTTGGTGCTACAGTCACTTGAGTCTCTTGTCTACCTTGTTATATAGCTGAATCTCTTAACATAAAGCTCATATTTCTTTAAACACAAAAATGCTGGAGAAACTCAGCGGGTGCAGCAGCATCTCAGCAGTGATGGAAATAGGCGACGTTTTTGGGCCGAAACCCTTCTTCAGACTGATGGGGGGGGGGGGGGGGGGGGGGGGAGAAGGAAGGAAAAAGGGGGGAGGAGGAGGGGCCCGAGGGCGGAAGGATGGGAGGAGAGCTCGAGGGTTAAGGAAGGGGAGGAGACAGCAAAGGGCTAGCAAAACTGGGAGAATTCAATGTGCATGCCATCCGGACGCAAGCAACCCAGGCGGAATATGAGGTGCTGTTCCTCCAATTTCCGGTGTTGCTCAGTCTGGTAATGGAGACCCAGGACAGATAGGTCGGATTGGGAATGGGAGGGGGAGTTGAAGTGCTGAGCCACCGGGAGTTCAGGTAGGTTATTGCGGACTGAGCGGAGGTGTTCAGCGAAATGATCGCCCAACCTCCGCTTAGTCTCCCCGATGTAAATCAGCTGACATCTAGAGCAGCGGATGCAGTAGATGAGGTTGGAGGAGATACAGGTGAACCTTTGTCGCAACTGGAACGACTGCTTGGGTCCTTGAATGGAGTCAAGGGGAGAGGTGAAGGGACAAGTGTTGCATTTCTTGCGGTTGCAACGGAAAGTGCCCGGGGAGGGGGTGGTACGGGAGGGAAGGGAAGAATTGACAAGGGAGTTGCGGATGGAGCGGTCTTTGCGGAAGGCAGACATGGGGGGAGATGGGAAGATGTGGCGAGTGGTGGGGTCACGTTGGAGGTGGTGGAAATGGCGGAGGATTATTTGTTGTATTTGCCGGCTGGTGGGGTGAAAGGTGAGGACTAGGGTGACTCTGCCCTTGTTGCGAGTGCGGGGATGGGGAGAGAGAGCAGTGTTGCGGGGTATGGATGTGACCCTGGTGCGAGCCTCATCTATGGGGGCAGAGGGGAATCCCCGTTCCCTGAAGAACGATGACATTTCCGATGCCCTGGTGTGGAACGTCTCATGGAATTGGAAGTAGGGGATGGAGTCTTTACAGGGGGCAGGGTGGGAAGACGTGTAGTCCAGATAGCCATGTGTCTCCCTCTCAACCCCTCAACCCCATTTTCCTGCCTTCTCCCCATAACCCTTTACATTAGCGCCCTCCCCTAATTGTCCATTTACTGGTGCCCTCCCCTAATTGTCTATTTACTAGTGCCCTCCCCTAATTCCCCATTTACTAGCGCCCTCCCCTAATTGTCTATTTACTAGTGCCCTCCCCTAATTCCCCATTTACTGGTGCCCTCTCCTAATTGTCCATTTACTGGTGCCCTCCCCTAATTGTCTATTTATTGGTGCCCTCCCCTAATTGTCTATTTACTAGTGCCCTCCCCTAATTGTCTATTTACTGGTGCCCTCCCCTAATTCCCCATTTACTGGTGCCCTCCCCTAATTCCCCATTTACTGGTGCCCTCCCCTAATTGTCCATTTACTGGTGCCCTCCCCTAATTCCCCATTTAGACTGGTGGATGGTTCAGATGCGTTTAACACTATCTATACCTCTTGGCTGATGGGAGAAGGGAGAAGAGATTCTTGATTAGTACGAGTGACGGAGGTCACCTGCCCAATGCACTAGTCCCACTTGCCTGAGTTTGGTCCGTATCCCTCTGAACCTGACCTATGTATGTACCTGCTAGTTGTTTCTTAAACATCACCATAGTCCCAGCCTCAACTACTTCCTCTGGAAAAAGTTACCCCTCAGATTCCTACGAAATATGATTTCAAACATAAAATTAAAGAGACGAGTGGGAAAGATTGGGGATGTGCAAAGATTGGGAGGGGGCGTGAGTCAGTCTGCCCCACGACAGAAAGGGGAGGAGTTGTACAGTTTGATAGCCACAGGGATATACCAGTATTGGAGCTAGTCTGGAGCGTTTAGCTAAATGGTGTGGCAAATACTGGAGCACAAGTCTTCAGTACTATTACAGGGTTGTTGTCGGGGCCCACAGGCCGTGCTGTATCCAATGCTCTTAATGGTTTCTGCACGTCGCGAGGAGCGATTCAAATTGTCTCAAGACTGGCACCTGTCACGCTGGAGACCACAGGAGGAGGAGGCCGACTAGGATCATCCGCTCGCTGCTTCTGGTGCAACATCCTTTCAGATGCTTCTGCGTCTTCTTCTGCGCCGGCAACCTGGGCTCCACCACCGTTGATGACAGGATGTTCCCGGTGCCCGCTGCTCCAGTGTGTTTTTTAATTATCCATCAGTAGGAACAAAGGAGGAGCCGGAGCGGGGATACTTTGTAACTTTGTCAACACCGTACGTATGTGGTGACTAGGCAAGAGTCAAGAGTGTTTTATTGTCATGTGTCCCAGATAGGACAATGAAATTCTTGCTTGCTGCAGCACAACAGAGTATTTAAACATAGTACACAACAGGAGAAGAATAAAAGTTCAGTGTGTGTATTTATCACATGCACACGTACTCAATAAATATACAAATATAGTGCATTAATAATAATAGTTTGTTGTAGTTCTGAGCTTATTTGTTGTCGTGTTTAGTAGCCTGATGGCCGCAGAGAAGTAGCTGTTCCTGAATCTGGATGTTACAGTTTTCAGGCTCCTGTACCTTCTTCCCGATGGCACAGGTGAGATGAGTGTGTGGCCAGGGATAGTGTGAGTCTTTGATGATGTTGGCTGCCGTTTTGAGGCAGCGACTACGATAGATCCCTTTGATGGAGGGGATGTCGGAGCCGGTGATGGACTGGGCAGTGGTCACGACCTTTTTGTGCTCTTTTCCGCTCCTGGACGTTCAAGTTGCCGAACCAGGCCTTATGTACCTTGGGTTTGCAAGCAAAGAATTTCACTGTGCCTTGTCACATGTGACAATAAAGTATTACGTTCCATTCCATCCATTCATAGAAACATAGAAACAGAAAATAAGTGCAGGAGTAGGCCATTCGGCCCTTCGAGCCTGCACCGCCATTCAATATGATCATGGCTGATCATCCAACAGTATCCTGTACCTGCCTTCTCTCCATACCCCCTGATCCCTATAGTTGCAAGGGCCACATCTAACTCCCTCTTAAATATAACCAATGAAGTGGCCTCAACTACCTTCTGTGGCAGAGAATTCCAGAGATTCACCACTCTCTGTGTGTGAAAAATGTTTTCCTCATCTCGGTCCTAAAAGATTTCCCCCTTATCCTTAAACTGTGACCCCTTGTTCTGGACTTCCCCAACATCGGGAACAATCTTCCTGCATCTAGCCTGTCCATGCCCATGACTTTCAGTCTGAAGAAGCATCTCGACCCGAAAGGTCACTCATTCCTTCTCTCCAGTGATGTTGCCTGTCACACAATTACTCCAGCATTTTGTGTCTATCTTTGGTATAATCCAGCATCTGCAGTTCTTGTCAATTTATGTTGTTGCTTGACCAGTCTGTGAGACAACATTCCCAATGTTGGCACAAATCCCCAGATGTTGAGTGTAGTTTAGTGATACAGCATGGAAACAGGCCCTTCGGCCCACTGAGTCTTCACCGACCAGCGATCCCCGCACAATAACACTATCCAACATCCACTGGGGACAATTTTTACATTTACCAAGCCAATTAATCTGTACGCCTTTGGAGTGTGGGAGCAAACTGAAGATCTTGGAGAAAGCACATGCAGGTCACGGACACAACGTACAAACTCCGTACAGACACCACTCGTAGTCGGGATTGAACCCGGATCTCCGGTGCTGCTAGCACTGTAAGGCAGCAACTCTACCGCTGACCTCCGTGGCCTCCCATGTTAATAAGGAGGATTTTACAAGATGGACAGGGGAAGTTTTTGCCATTGTTGTTTCCAATGCTGAGGATAAGCAGCAATCTTGGTGACCCGTCCAGTTGTACTTCCTTCTATCTTTTTAACCATTTAATACAACTGAATGATTTGCCGTACCATTTCAAAAGCCAGCCAGAGTGTGGCACAATGCCGCAGCGGTAGAGTTGCTGCCTCACAGCGCCAGAGACCCGGGTTCGATCTTGACATCGGATGCTGTCTGGAAGGAGTTTGTACCTTCTCCCTGTGGCCGCGTAGATTTTCCCCGGGTGCTGTTTCTTCCCACACTGCAAAGATGTACAAGTCTGTAGGTTAATTGGCTTCTGTAAGTTGTCCCTAATGTGTAAGACAGTGCTGGTGTACGGGATGATCTCTGGTCGGTGCAGACACAGTGGGCCGAAGGTCCTATTTCCACAAAGTATTGCTAAACTCTAAAGGTAAACCACATAATGTCTCACAGGCAATATTTTTTTTTTAAGTTTATATTGGAAACAGCAATAAAATAATATTCTGAAAAATAAAAAATAATTGATCAAAGATAGATACAAAAAGCTGGAGAAGTCTGAAGAAAGGTCTCAACCCGAAATGTCACCCATTCCTTCTCCAGAGATGCTGCTTGTCCTGCTGAGTTACTCCAGCATTTTATGTCTATCTTCAGTTTAAACCAGCATCTGCAGTTCCTTCCTACACTGATTGATTAATGTGCAGCCTGCAATTTGGTTTTCTGTCTTCTGGGTAAATATTGAAATGTGAGGAAATTACCGCAATCTGCAGAGGGGAAACAGCATGAATTTATGGGTGGGGGAAGAAACTGGAGAATGAATTAAGCTAGCTGTTATTTGCATTGCATTGGAGTCAATTGCACTGATGTGTCATTTGGCTTTGCTTGCATGTTTGTTGATGGTATCTATTGAATGTGTTCTGCTTGATTAAGGAAGCATAATGAACAGATGGCTAAATTTCATGTTTGTTTACTTGCTGAAAATTAACGGATAGATATTATAGAGTCTTACAGCATGGAATCAGGCCCTTTGGCCCAACTAGTCCATTCCGACCACAGTGACCAACTAAGCCAATTCCATTTACCGACATTTGGCCCATATCCCTTAATGTAGGAAATGCTGGAAATTATCCCAAGAGCATAATACTGGGAACAATGATGGGAAAAGAGGCCAAAATAGTGAAGTTACTGGTTACTGGTGCAGGAATGCTGAGGCCCTGTACAAGAAGAGACAGAGCCGGCTGTACTTTTTAAGAAGGCTCCGCTCCTTCAACGTCGGCACTGAGATGTTGCAGATGTTCTACCAATCGGTGGTAGCCAGTGCCATCTTCCTCACTGCCATGTGCCGGGGCAGCAGAGCGAAGGCCACGGTCACCAACACGGTTAACAAACTCATCAGGAAGGCCGGCTCCGTCCTGGGGGTGGAGTTGGATTCATGGGAGATGGTCTTGGAGGGGATGATGCTCCTCAAACTGCGGAGCATCTTGGAGAATACAGCTCACCCCCTCCATGACACACTGGTCAACCTGAGGAGCACCTTCAGCAACAGACTGGCTCCACCAAGATGCAGCACAGAACGCCACAGGAGATCCTTCTTCCCTGTGGCTATCAAACTGTACAACTCCCCCTTCTGTCGTGGGGTAGACTTACTCCCCCCCCCATTCCCCCCCCAATCTTTGCACATCCCCAATCCTTTTCACTCGTAACTTTAATTTCATGTTTCATGTATTTTATGTTTTATGACTGTTGGCAGGCAGACCAATTTCCTTCCTGGGATAAATAAAGTATACGTATCGTAACTTACAGATCTTGTTAGGAGAGGCAAATGATAGATTTATGAGGTGTTCAAGACACACGGCATAGCTAGTTAGAGTTAAGAGAAACATGCAATATTGTAAACTGGTTAAAGGCAATAAAATGAATCATGAAACAGGAAGGGTTCTGTATTCCAAGCATTCATCAGAGAAATAGGATTTTTTCTAATTAAGAGGAAACAAAGTTGAATGTTACTCAGAGAGAGAAGAAATAGAGAGAAGGAATGAGTGAAGTTTCTGGTCGAGACCCTTCTTCAGACTGTCTCGAGCTAAAACATCACCCATTCCTTCTCTCCAGAGATGCTGCATGTCTCGTTGAGTTGCTCCATCGTTTTGTGTCTATCTTTGGTTTAAACCATCATCTGCAGTTCCTTTCAACACAATGGGATATTGGTCTTTTGACTAAATATTGTGTAACGAAAGTGTGAAGAAGGGTCTTGACCTGAACCTTCACCCATTCCTTCTCTCCAGAGATGCTTTCCTGTCCCACTGAATTGCTCCAGCATTTTGTATCTATCTACGGTGTAAACCATCATCTGGAGTTCCTTACACATTTTGTCTAATCTACTGTGAAATCTCCACAAGGTTTGTCTACTTTGAAGAAGTTCTCCTCCTCTCTCCGACGAGAGTTCTGCAACGCCCTCTCTCACAACTCCCACTGTGATTCCTCCTGCCCTCGGAGTCTGAAGAAGGGTCTCGACCCGAACCTTCGCCCATTCCTTCTCTCCAGTGATGCTGCCTGTTCCGCTGAATTACTCCAACATTTTGTGTCCACGTTCAATATAAAGAACAAATTGGGTGCATGGAAAGTTTTGTGTGTAAGGGTGTGCACAAAATGTTGTGCTGACAACGTTAATTTAAGTGGCAACCAAGTGGTGGAAGGAACTGTAAATGTGGAACAACACATGCTTTGCCAAGTAGCATGCAAATTATTGTTAAATAAATAAGATACAATTAACTGTGTAGGAAGGAACTGCAGATGCTGGTTTAAACTGAAGATAGACACAAAATGCTGGAATAACTCAGCGGGACAAGCAGCATTTCTGGAGAGAAGGAATGTGTGATGTTTTGGGTCTAGACCCTTCTTCTGACCAGTCTGAAAAGGGGCCTCGACCTGCAAGGTCACCCATTCCTTCTCTCCAGAGATGTTGCCTATCCCGCTGAGTTACTCCAGCTTTTTGTGTCTATCTAGAGACAAATAACTGGCAGTGATAGGTAATGCCCCTGTCCCACTTAGGAAACCTGAACGGAAACCTCTGGAGACTTTGTGCCCCACCCAAGGTTTCCATGCGGTTCCCGGAGGTTTTTTTCAGTCTTCCTACCTGCTTCCACAACCTGCAACATCCGGCAACCACCTGTAACCTCCGGGAACCGCACGGAAACCTTGGGTGGGGCGCAAAGTCTCCAGAGGTTTCCGTTCAGGTTTCCTAAGTCTGACAGGGGCATTATATTTTGCATTTAAAAATCTTCCCCTTCCCTTGTTAACTATTCTATCATTTTACCACCTTTTTCTGATTTATTTTTAAGTCACCCAACGCTCTCATACCTAAAGCAGCTCTGTTAACAGCGTCTAGATCGTGTGAGGAGCCACGTGAGAAACTCATTATCCTGTCTGTACCTCTCCACCGTTGCCGGGAGACGAGGTTAGACTGTCAGCAGTGAACAGATGCTCAGCTGCTGAGCTCGCACTGCAAACAAGGAATCAGGAAACACTATTACATTTTGTATCACCAGCATTTTAACACCGTAGAATATTGGAAATTAAATGTGTAGGAAGGAACTGCAGATGCTGGTTTTAACCAAGGATGGACACAAAATGCTGGAGTAACTCAGCGGGACAGGCAGCATCCCTGGAGAGAAGGAATGGGTGACGTTTTGGGTCGAGACCCTTCTTCAGACCGAAATTAAATGTTCTACCAGTCTGGCTGTGTTCAATCCACAGCTTTCTGCAGCTGCTTAGTAAATTTCTCTGGGAAGATTTTCTCTGATCGGCGTCCAAATATTAATTTTTCCGCATCACAATTTGGTAAGGCTTTTGAGTTTAACTCGTGGCGGCCAGCATTTTAATTCCCCTTTCCAATTCAATCATCGAGCAATCTGTCCTCCATTGCCAGCTTTCCCCACAATCACCCTCACCCCAAACATCTTTCTTTCCTATCTTTCATCCCCATCATTCAGTTTGGTTTAGTGATGCAGCGCGGAAACAGGTCCTTTGGCCCACTGAGTCCGCACCGACCAGTGATCCCCGCACACTTCCCCACACACACTAGTCCAGACCATCATCTACCACGCTGGGCCTTGTTAAAGGGTTTTCAAAAGTCCATGTAGACAACAACATCTATCACTCTGCTTCACCTGTCCCTTTGGTCACCTCTTCAGAAATATTCAATCAATGTTGCACGTTTTCCCATGCACACAAAGGCATGTTGACTATCCCTAATCAGTGTTTCTCATTCTAAATGCAGATGGATCCCGGCTCTCAGATTCCCCTGCAGCAGCTTTTTCACTTCTGCTGTAAGACTCACCAGTTTATAGTCTCCTGGCTTGTCTTTTTAGTTTAGTATAGAGATACAGCATGGAAACAGGCCATTCGGCCCACCGAGTCCACACCGACCCCAGCGACCCTACACACAATAGGGACAATTTACACTTAAACCAAGCCAATTAGCTTACAAACCTGTACATCTTTGGAGTGTGGGAGGAAACCGAAGATCTTATTGAAAACCCACGGGGAGACCATGCAAACTCCGTACAGACAGCGCCATTAATCGAGATCGAACCCGGGTCTCCGGTTGCTGTGAGGCAGCAACTGTACCACTGTGCCACCGTGCCGCCTTAATCCCTTTTCCCCACCTCTGCCTTTTCCATCCGCTCTTCTCCCACCCTACTCCGGGTTTCCCATTACTCATCAAACGCCTGTTCCCTTCCACCCATCATCCCTCCCTCCCTCCCTCCTTCCCGTTCTCCATTTCACTTCCAGCTTTCCTTCCTTATAATATTCCATCATTGGTATCCTTTTACCTACTGCACTGATCACCTCCAACCTTGGTTACCATTTCCACCCATCTCACCCCATCCCAATACATCTGACAAAATAACTATTTTAGCTCTTACTCTTAGCTCTGATAATGTGCTCTTGCCCCACGCCTTTCCCTTGCCAGCACCGCCATTCATTGTGATCATGGCTGATCGTCCCCTATCAATAACCCGTGCCTGCCTTCTCCCCATATCCCTTGACTCCACTAGCCCCTAGAGCTCTATCTAACTCTCTCTTAAATTCCATCCAGTGACTTGGCCTCCACTGCCCTCTGTGACAGGGAATTCCATAAATTCACAACTCTCTGGGTGAAAATGTTTTTTCTCACCTCAGTCTTAAATGACCTCCCATTTATTCTAAGACTGTGGCCCCTGGTTCTGGACTTGCCCAACATTGGGAACATTTTTCCTGTATCTAGCTTGTCCAGTCCTTTTATAATTTTATATGTTTCTATAAGATACCCCCTCATCCTTCTAAACTCCAGTGAATACAAGCCTAGTCTTTTCAATCTTTCCTCATATGACAGTTCCACCATCCCAGGGATCAATCTCGTAAACCTACCCTGCCTCCTAACATCCTCTTCACAGCTCACACTGCCACCCAGCTTTGTGTCATCCGCAAACTTGCTAGTGTTGCTCCTAATTCCCTCTTCCAAAATCATTAATATTGTCTCTCTAGTCATTTCAATAGCTGGGTTGGTGATCTGGGTTGAGATCTCGTGGTGCACAGTTGATGGAATAAGAGGCAATGGACTGTTTCCTTCAGTCTAGGAACCCAAAAGCATGGGTTTCTATCTAATATGTGCGACAACATTGCTGGCTATTCCGTTGAAATTGTTGCCTGTTCCTCACTATCTATTTTGCTGCTTTAATACGATTTCTCTACATTTATGGCAATAACTTGACCTCTCTGCTTCTCAACCAGAGTGGAGCAGTTGGTAAGGGCATAAGGTCATACGTGATCGGAGTAGAATTAGGTCATTTGGCCCATCAAGTCTACTCCGCCATTCAATCATGGCTGATCTATCTCTCCATCCTAACCCCATTCTCCTGCCTTCTCCCCATAGCCTCTGACTGTATTAAATAAGAATATATCTCTGCCTTAAAAATATCCATTGACTTGGCCTCCACAGCCTTGCGAGTCACTGCCTCACAGCACAAGAGACCAGCTTTGATCCTGACCTCGGGTGCTGTTTTTGTGACGGTCTGATCACAGATGTTATTCTCTCTGGCCTGTAATTCCCAGGCTTTTCCCTGCAGCCCTTCTTAAAGAGAGGCACAACTTTTGCCACGCTCCAGTCTCCTTGCGTCGCACCTGTACTTAACGATAAATCTCAGCCAGGGCACGTGTGGCTCCCCGTGCCGGGTGCTCTGGCTTGCTTCTACATTGCAAATACGTGCGGGTTTGGAGGTTAATTGGCCTCTGTAAATTGCCTCGAATCTGTGTGGAGTAGATGCAAAAGTGGGATAGCATAGAACTAGCGTGATTAATGATGGTCAGTGTGGACTTGATGGGCCGTAGGGCCGGTTTTTATGCTGGATATCTAAGGCTTAAAAACCTAAATGCATCTTTATCACCACCCAACAACTCACAGGTTGTAGGAGTAGGATTAGTCCATTTGGCCCTTCGATTCTACTCTGCTATTCAATCATGGCTGATCTCTGCCTCTTAATCTCATTTTCCTGCCTTCTTCCCATAACCTTTGACACCCGTTCTAATCAATAATTTGTCTATCTCTGCCTTAAAAATATCCACTGCCTTGGCCTTCCCAGCCCATCTGTGGCAATGAGTTCCACAGATTAACTACCCTCTGACTAGAAGTTCCACCTCAACCTCTTTGTAAAAGAGCGCCCTTCAATTCTGAGGCTATGACCTCTGGTCCTAGACTCTCCCATCAGGACTCATGGACTCATGACATTTAAAAAGCACATTGTCTATAAAACAAAGCATTTGGCATCAGGAGAAGAAATGTTATCTTGGTCAGAGAGGTGGGTTCTCATGATACATTTATAGGGAGGAATGATTGAAAACCAGAGAGGTTCAGAGAGTTTAGAATGTAGCCAGCTCAATCGTGGCCTCCAGTGACCCAGCGCTAATACTGGCAATGCACAAGAAGCCAGAATCGTGGTTAATGATCTCAAAGATCAGCAAGGCAGAGCAGGCCAGAGATAGAGTAGCAAGAAAGAGTGTGAAAGCAAGCATGAAGATTTTAATTGGGTTGTTGTTGGCTCAAGAATCAAAGTAAGTGGCCAATGTTTAAGAACAAGGGGTAAGCCATTTAGAACGGAGATGAGGAAACACTTTTTCAAACAGAGAGTGGTGAGCCTGTGGAATTCTCTGCCTCAGAGGGCAGTGGAGGCCGGTTCTCTGGATACTTTCAAGAGAGAGCTAGATAGGGCTCTTCAAGATAGTGGAGTCAGGGGATATGGGGAGAAGGCAGGAACGGGATACTGATTGGATGTTCAGCCATGATCACATTGAATGGCAGTGCTGGCTCGAAGGGCCGAATGGCCTACTCCTGTACCTATTGTCTATTGGCAAGCCCAGAGTGATAGGTGAGTGGGTTTTTGTCATGCAATTATTGCATGCAGCAATATTTTGGATGAGATTCAGGATGCAAAGAAGTGGAAGGCAATGAGAATCTTAGATTTAGACAATAGAGAATAGGTGCAGGAGTAGGCCATTCGGCCCGTCGAGCCAGCACCGCCATTCAATGTGATCATGGCTGATCATCCCCAATCAATATCCCGTTCCTGCCTTCTCCCCATATCCCCTGACTCCGTTATTTTTAAGAGCTTATCTAGCTCTCTCTTGAAAGCATCCAGAGAACCTGCCTCCACTGCCCTCTGAGGCAGAGAATTCCACAGACTCACCACTCTCTGTGAGAAAAGGTGTTTCCTCGTCTCCGTTCTAAATGGCTTACTCCTTATTCTTAAACTGTGGCCCCTGGTTCTGGACTCCCCCAACATCGGGAACACGTTTCCTGCCTCTAGTGTGTCCAAGCCCTTAACAATCATATATGTTTCAATGAGATATCCTCTCATCCTTCTAAACATTATTATTTCACATAAAAAATGAATGGTTTGTAATGTTAACAAATTCAAATGATTTAAATCACAGTACTAATATTTAGTTTAGTTCTGTTTACAGATACAGCGCGGAAACAGGCCACCGGGTCCACACTGACTAGTGATCCCTGCTCAGAGAATTGCAGCTAAAATGGGTTTGATCGTTAGGGATTTGTAGTTGATACTGCCATTAAATGTCAAAGAGAAACAATTTGTTTGTTCATGCACAATTCTCCACGATAATCTTGCATCAGGGAGAAGTATGGGGTGTAGGTATGAGTTTCAGGAAATGGAGCAGGGTCAGTCTCATTGCTGTAATGAGATGAATCCCATATGATTCAATGTTCATTTCAGGTCAGACACAACACAAAGGCTATGGATGGTTGCCATGGATGAAATGGTGTTCAGGCAAGATAATTGATACAGGCATCAGAGGCAATGGCTTTGATCTTCTCATCATTTAGTGAAAGGAATTTTTTTGCACATTCAATATTAGATGTTGGGCAAATTAAATTTAAAAAAAAATTTTTTGTGGGGGGGGGGGGGGGGGGGGGGATGGTGGGGTTGGAAGTTAAGATCATACTTTATATGTTTGAAACAACGCCTTCAAGAAATTAGATTAATGATATGACTTCCTAGATACTAATAGCAATATGGTGTCAGGAGTTATGGGGAGAAGGCAGGAGAATGGGGTTAGGAGGGAGAGATAGATCAGCCATGATTGTATGGCGGAGTAGACTTGATGTGCCGAATGGCCTAATTCTGCTCCTATTACTTATGACATTCTGACCTTAATTGCCACATGATTTAATGTCCATTATGTGTTTACATAAAAATGAATGGTTGTAATGTTAACAAATTAAAATGGTTTAAATCACAGCATAAATATTTAGTTTAGTTCAGTTTACAGATACAGCGCTGAAACAGGCCCTTCGGCCCACCATGTCCGCACTCTGACTAGCGTTCCTTGGACAGAGTATTGCAGCTAAAATGGGTTTTGATCATCAGGGATTTGTAGTTGATACTGCCATTAAATGTCAAAGAGAAACAATTTGAACATATGACACTTCAAAGGTCTTTTACCCCAAATTCACAGTTGAAGAAACATAATCTACTTAATCATGTGTAGGCATTAAATGATAATGGTTGGCAAGTATTTACATCACTTTGCTAATGAATGTGACTAGGCAGCCAGTACAGCAATTGGTCAAAATGTGTGAGAAAGAACTGCAGGTGCTGGATGAAAGAACTGCAGGTGCTGGATAAAATTGAAGGTAGACAACAAAATGAAGAAGGGTCTTGACCCGAAATGTCACCCATTCCTTCTCTCCATAGATGCTGCCTCACCTGCTCAGTTTCTCCAGCATTTTGTGTCTACCAGCAATTGGTCAAGTTAGATTTCTTTAGTTTTTGCGTATCGTTGGCTGCTTTGGGTTATATGAACACACAAAGAGCTTTCTATCCATTTAGGTTTCATTGTCTTTATTTTGAAAATGGCATTTTTAGTGCACTTCATTTTTTTCTTCATAATTGAAATCATTGTTTAGAAACCGATGTGCACCTCTTATCTGCCGTGCAACATATATTTAGTCTTTAAATTTTTTATCTTGTGTATTATGCCTTTTAAGTTTTGTTAATTTTGGCTTCCTTGCTGAATAACTGTTATGGTTGCATTACAACAATGGTTAATTTATCTTTCCTGCAATGCTACAAAAGGCACGGTGGTGCAGTGGTAGAGTTGCTGCCTTACAGCACTTGCGGCGCCAGAGATCCAGGTTCGATCCAGACTATGGGTGCCGTCTCTACGGAGTTTGTACCTTCTTCCCATGACCACAGCAGATCTCCGAAATCTTCTGTTTCCTCCCACCCTCAAAAGCTGTACAGATTTGTAGGCTAATTGGCCTTGTTTATGTGTAAATTGTCCCTAATGTGTGTGGGATAGTGTTAGTGTGGGGGATTGCTGGTCGATGCGGACTCGGTTGGCCGAAGGACCTGTTTACGTGCTGTATCTCTAAACCAAACTGAAATAAAAAATACAGCTGATTGACCTATAAATAGAGGGAGTACAGAGAAGATTCACCAGACTGATTCCTGGGATGTCAGGACTTTCATATGAAGAAAGACTGGATAGACTCGATTTGTACTCGCTAGAATTTAGAAGATTGAGGGGGGATCTTATAGAAACTTACAAAATTCTTAAGGGGTTGGACAGGCTAGATGCAGGAAGATTGTTCCCGATGTTGGGGAAGTCCAGAACAAGGGGTCATAGTTTAAGGATAAGGGGGAAATCTTTTAGGACCGAGATGAGGAAAACTTTTTTCACACAGAGAGTGGTGAATCTCTGGAATTCTCTGCCACAGAAGGTAGTTGAGGCCAGTTCATTGGTTATATTTAAGAGGGAGTTAGATGTGGCCCTTGTGGCTAAAGGGATCAGGGGGTATGGAGAGAAGGCAGGAACAGACTACTGAGTTGGATAATCAGCCATGATCATATTGAATGGCGTGCAGGCTTGAAGGGCCGAATGACCTACTCCTGCACCTATTTTCTATGTTTCTATGTTTCTAACTAGGTTGTCCATATTACATTGAAAGGTATAATATGCACTTCATTTGAGAGCAGTATGTTAATCATGGACATTCAACATAATTCGGGGAATCTTTATTGATTTCTAGGTTTAAAGATCATAATTCCATAATTTGAAGGATTGCTATGTGGAATAGAATCCATGTAACGTGGGATTTTATCAAATTGTGTTATTGTTGGTCCTTTACTCGATGGTCAGGGAAAGGCTGACACACTGACCGTGACATTAAATATTTAAAGTATTTTTCGATAGCAGGGCATTTCTTACAACCAATGGGTTTTAAATGTGATTATGAAATTATGGTATCAAAGCACTCTGGTGGATTGTAATATTTATTTTCAATGCCAGTCCACCCTCTCTTGGCCCAGAATGGGAAAAGCTGTAGTTATTTAATCCCTTAATAATAACAAAGAATACTGGCAGGTCAAGTAGCATCTATGGTGAAGGAGAAACATTTCCAGAGGACAATCGTTCCAAGTCAGCATGGATTTACGAAGGGGAAATCATGCTTGACAAATCTTCTGGATTTTTTTTGAGGGTGTAACAGGTAAAATGGACAAGGGAGAGCAAGTGGATGTAGTGTGTCTGGATGTAGTTTGGCAACCCGGAGATTAGGTAGGTTAAGGTTCAGCGATAATCAATGGAAAACTGGTAAGGGGAGTAATGGAACAAATGATAAGAGGAAGCAAATGTTTGGGGCATGGAAATAGATGGATACTCTTGGGGCTGTATTTTTAGGTTGCAACAACTGGCAGCTGCTCTCTTTATCACAACACACCACGCATCACTTCCCTCCTGAAAGATATGATATAGCAAAAAGGAAAACTAAAAGAAAAGCAGAAGTGGCAAAGTGGAATGAGACAATATAGAGACATCAAACGTGATATGGGGTTTGTTGCCAACTTTCTCACTCCCAAATAAGGGATAAAAGGTCAAAATAAGAGACAAATTCCCGATGGCAATTTGTTGACCGACTCGGCCGTGGCTGGGTGAATGATGAGTTGACCTGGGTGCTGGACTGCACACAAAGCCCAGCCGGCGGGCCAGCGGAGGAGTTTTGGCCTGGGTGCCGGACTTTGCGCGCAACGTTTTGTGGCCCGGGCCAAAACATCTCGGCTGGCCCGCAGGCTGGGCTTTGTGTTCTGCTGCACGCAAAGTCCGGCGCCCCATCCAACTCATGAACTGATGATTGGCCATGAGAAGGAGGGGTGGTGGTGGCGGTGGTAAGCGAAGGTCCGAAGGTTGGACAACTGGCCGGGCTGCCGACAGATGGGGCCACGGGCGAGGCGCTGCTGCTGTTGCACTCCATAGGCTGCACTATGTCAGGATGGTTGAGGTGGGGCCGAAGGTTCCAACCCGACAGTCCCCTCGACCCGAGTAGCAGCAGCCAAATACGGGACAAGGGAGGTCCCGTATGGGACAAACCAATTTAGCCCAATATACGGGGTGTCCCGGCTAATACGGGACAGTTGGCAACCCTTTTTGGGGCGATCATATATTCCTGACTTTCCATGTGCAATGCCACTGGAGATCATCAGAAATCATATGGCAGGATTGGTATGGGCCTAACTTCCTCTAATACTGTGTACACTCCTAATACAAGTGAAATAATGTGAAACATGTCCATTAGTCAGAATTTAAAATTAATCAAAAATATTCGGATGGTTTGCAGAAATTTTTCCGGTTAATGTCAGGTTTTTTCAACATATCAGTAGCAAACCTGAAACAATTTGTATGCATTCAAAAATGTATAAAGAAGTTATTTATACTGAAGGTGTGTGGAATGTGCTGCAAGAGGAGGTAGTTGAGGCCGGGGGGGAAGGGGACACACATCCCCCCTCTGTTTTGAGAGTTGTGGGACATCCCCCCCCCAAGTTTTTGTAATCCAGATTTTAAAAACCCGGTGAAATCTCCGCTTTCCGCGAGACAGTGGGGGTGGGACTGATGATCGAGGGCGCCGATTGGATGAGAGAGACGTGGGTCAGCAGGAAATGGGGGCGGGACATGATGATTCAGTGCGATCATTGGAGGAGTGAGGTGTCAGTCAGAGGCGGAAGTAGGGGGGATGGGACTGAGGATAGGTGCGGTGTTTGGAGGAGGGAGATGTGCCAAAGCACTCTCGGCACAGACCTGCGCCTCATCCGCAGCCAGGATCGATCCCGGCCGGGTCTCCAGTGCTGTCCCGTCCCGTCCCCACCCGAGTGCCCCCCACAGGTGGCCAGAGAGGTGGGAAGTCAGACAGAAGCTGGCCCACAGGCAGCGCAGAGAAGCAGCGCTAAACCCAACGCAACCCTGCCTGTCCCGCCAGGTTAACCTGCCTGGGCTTGCGGGAAATATAGCCAGCAGGGAGAAGCAACGCTGGTGTCCCGTCACTCCAAGCAGGGCTGTAGGATAACCCGGCGAAACAGGCATAGTGGAGCTGCATTTAGCGCTGGATTGAGCCTCCGAAGCCTTGCACGTGTGTGTGTGAGTGAGCGCATGCTGTGTGCCCCCTGTCCCCCAGTCCCCTCCATATTTTGATAGTGATTTCCGTGCCTCGTTGGGGCAGTTACTATAACAAGACTTAAAAGATTAGGATAGTTACATGGATAGGAAAGGTTTAGAGGGATATGAACCAAACGGGCAGGTGGGACCTTTGTAGATGGGGCATCTTGGTTGGTATGGGCAGGTTGGGTCAAAGGGCCTGTTTCCATGCTGTGTGACTATAATTCTAAGGGAATATACCAAATCTTTCTGATTTTCTGAGTATCATCTTTTGGATTGATGCTGACACAATTCTTTTTATTTTAATCATTGCTCTGTAGACTCCATCTAAAGAGTTTCGGCTGCACCCTGAATTGGAACACATTCCTGGTTCAGCATCATGTTTTCTCGAGTTTAGTGCAGATAACCTGGATATAATTTTAAACAAGATGACTACCATTTTGTTGCCTTTATTGGTGCATATTCCTGAAAGGCTGCGATCATTTTTAAAGTGCATTTTTTAAAATGCATTTCTTTGAGACCAAAATAGACGGATGACATTTGCCCTTGTAAGTCCCGGATCAAGAACCTACAATGCTTTGATATTTTAAGGAAAAATTAAAAAGGGGTATGATAATCCGGCACTCCATCCAACTCGTGAACCGATGATCGGCCACGAGGTGGTGTCGGCGGTAAGCGAAGCTCTGAAGGTCGGACAGCTGGCAAAGCTGACCGCCCAATGCATCACCGGTTCCTCGCTCCCCTCCATTGAGTCTGTCCAAAGCAAGCGCTGTCTGTGGAGGGCGCTCAGCATCGCCAAGGACTGCTCTCACCCCAACCATGGACTGTTTACCCTCCTACTATCCGGGAGGCGCTACAGGTCTCTCCGTTGCCGAACCAGCAGGTCGAGTAACAGCATCATCCCCGCGGCTGTCACTCTACTCAACAACGTACCTCGGTGACTGCCAATCACCACCCCCCCCCCCCCCCCCCCACTTATTATTATTTATTCAAATCGTTTGCTATGTCGCTCTTCCAGGGAGATGCTAAATGCATTTCGTTGTCTCTGTACTGTACACTGACAATGACAATTAAAATTGAATCTGAATCTGAATCTGAATCTGAATCTGAATTTTCAGAAAAAAGGAAAAAGTGGTAATCCTAGTGTGTTGGAGAAACGGCAGCTTCTCTGCAGTATAATCTATCAATCTTGCAGACATGAAAGGTGAGGTGTAAAATCTCAGGAGATTTTATTGAACCTCCTACATGGTAGATTTTGATGCAGCACAGATCGGTGGGCAGGTGCTGCTTGCAGAACTGCTAAAGGGCTCATTAAATACATCGCATCGGTCATCATGGTCCGATTCTTCATTGGACCGCTCCTTAAGCATGACTAATCCATCTGAAACAGTCAGATCCGTTCATTTTTCCAATTAGTTAGCTACTTTATTTCTGATGTTACTGCATCAAGATTTTAATTAAGAGGCTTACACGACCATTGCGTTTGGTTGAATGCGATGATTCAGATGCGCTGCAATCACTTTCTCCTTTGTTCAGAAGCTTGAACGTGGCATTTAGTTTTCTTCTGAGGATGCGTCAGCAATATAAATTTCCACCGGTCACATTATGTGGGATGCAATCATTTTATTTTCATTTACTCAGTGGAGATCTGGCAGATTACTAGGGCACGGATTACAGTATGAAAAGCTCCTTCCTGACATGTTCCAGTATGCCTGACAAAAGTTGCTGACAGCTCTGTATCGCACACGTCACCAAAGTGCCTCTAATCACCTGTGGACGGTCTGAAATATTATTAATTCTGGGTGTGAAGAAGGGCCTCGACCCGAACCGTCACCTATTTCCTTCGCTCCATAGATGCTGCCTCACCCGCTGAGTTTCTACAGCATTTTTATCTATCTCTGAAATATTATTTTGATATTTTGATAGTCATAATCTATTGCAGGACATCATTCAGACTTCAAAGGTGGTAATGGCCATCCTATTGATCCGTTGCAATCCATACCGCATGAGACCAGGGCGACCTTTTAGGAAGGAGATGCCGAGAAATCTATTTAGCCAGAGGGTGGTGAATCTGGAATTCTTTGTCACAGAAGGCCAATTCAGTGGATATTTTTAAGGCAGAGATAGATAGATTCTTGATTAAACTCAGCGGGTGATGCAGCATCTATAGAGCAAAGGGAATAGGCAACGTTCCTTCTTCAGTCTGAAGAAGGGTTTCGACCCGAATCATTGCTTATTTCCTTCGCTCCATAGATGCTGGCTCACTCGCTGAGTTTCTCCATCATTTGTGTCTACCTACGATTTTCCAGCATCTGCAGTTCCTTCTTGAACATAGATTCTTGATTAGTACGGGTGTCAGAAGTTATGGGGAGAAAGCAGGAGAATGGGGTTAGGAGGGAGAGATAGATCAGCATTGATTGAATGGCGGAGTAGACTTGCTGGGCTGAATGGCCTAATTCTGCTCCTATCACTTATGACATGACCTTATTTACCCTCAGAAGGAATGAGCTTTCAAGGTGGCATCTTTTAACTTTTCATCTTTCTATGTTCAGTTCCCTTGGCCTTTTGAATCTCCCTGGGTTCTGCTGCTGATAGAGCCGTTCACAATGACTGCTTTATGTAGTACCGCCTTGGGGCAAAGCTCAGTACTTTCGCCATTCTGCGTCTGTTTTGGAGAACGCTGGGCACTTTTTGCACCTGCCTCCACACTTCAGAGCTCTTTCTCCCGTTTGTCAGATGGTTTCATGTGAATTTCATTGCATCTGTTTTTTAAATCTGAACAATCCCAATCAAACAGAAATGTTTCTTTGTCCAAAATCTCCCAACTCTCAAAAATCTTATTTTTTTCATCACGACCGCAAGGTATTTGGTGAATATTATAGTGGAATTTTCTTTGAGCTTTCACCCACTTGCTTGCAATATCTTTGTCGGAGAAGCCGAGGGAGCTGCAGAAGAACTTCACACCGGTAGTTTTCCCAGATCTTGCCACTCTCCCGCTAAAATGTTGGTGTTGAAAATTTCTCTTTTAAGGGGCCTTCTCTCCTATTTCTACTTTCCATTTTTTCTTTTTTTTATATACACACTCCACGTTTTTCTATTCTCTACCATCTATTTTTCCTCTTTTTCCCCTTTCTATTGTTTTCTTTTTCTTGTCTTGCTTACTTCCTTCTCAAAACATAAAACTAGAGGTTGTACATAGAATGGATTATGGTATGACATAGTTGGCACCTAAAATTAGCTTCCACTGTACTGTTTTGTACTGTATTAACTTCTAATAAAATAAACAAATTTAAAAAAAAAATTTAAAAAAATGTTGATGGTTTTAGAAGAAATCTGTTTCAAAATTTGCCCCCATGGTCTAGTCTTTGCCCTGCCACTGAGGTGAAATTACTGGTAAAATGAGTGTACTTAAAAATAAAGCAATGGATCTCTGCAGGTTGGAATAAACGTACAACAGTAAATCACACCTCAGGCTACTTCAATGTTTTATAAGCTTCTGATCGATTTGCCATGTTTGCAACTTTAATTAGGTGCAATGGGATATCTTATATGTGGGTGTAAAAGGTACAAGCTGCATTACATTCTCATATGTGATCTTTGATATTTACCATTGTTTTGTGAAATGGATGTAGCATCTGTAATAATTACGTGAATTCTTTAAATAATATAAAACCTATGATGGATTTTGCTTCCATCCAACTAGTAGTAGCTGGAATACTATGCCCAGTATCTTGGAAACCATTGGGAATAGGACTGGATGAAGAAGTCTTATGCAATAATACTTCAAACAGTATGATTGATAAAAGGATTTTTTAATGAATTTAGCAGCACAAAGTTAATATAACACATTTGCTGGCCTAAAGTAGGCAAGAATCACTGTCATAGTGTGGAAACAGGCCCTTTGGCCCAACTACCCTACGCCGACAAACCATCTACTAGCCTACGCCTGCCCCATCTACACTAGTCCCACCCATCTACACTAGTCCCACCCATATCCCTCTAAACCTCTCCTATCTATATAACTATCTAAATATTTCTTAAACATTGCAAAGGTACCTCTGTCATCCAGCATCTCATTCCATACACCCACCACCCTTTGTGTAACAAAATACGTTACCTCTCAGATTTCTATTAAATCTTTTCCTCCCTCACTTTCAACCTATGTCCTCTGGTTCACGATTTTGTCCCATAAGATCACTTGTCATCCTGCGCTCCAAGGAATGACGTCCTAGCCTGCTCAACCGTTCCCTATGGATCAGGCCCTCGAGTCCTGGCAACATAAATCTTCTCTGCACCCGTTCCAGCTTGACCACATGTTTCCTATAACACGGTGACCAAAACTGAACATGATACTCCAAATGCAGCCTCACTAATTAATGATCTCCCAACTTCTATATTCACTATGACTGATGAAGGTCAATGTGCCGAAAGCCTTTTTGAAGACCCTATCTACCTGTGATTCCACTTTTAACGAACTATGTACCTGCACTCTTAGATCCCTCTGCTCTACAACACTCTCCAGAGCCCTACCATTCACCGTGTAGGTCCAGTCCATGATAAATTTTCCAAAATGCATCACCTCACATTTCTCTGTGTTAAACTCCATCGACCATTCCTCAGCCCACCTGCCCAACCGATCAACATCCTGCTGCAATTTTTGACGGCCATCTTCACCATCCACAATACCACCAACTTTTGCGTCATCTGCAAACTTGCTAACCTTGCCATGTGAAGAGTGTCAGCAAATTTGCATGCAGACATGGCCCACAAATTAAAAGGAGTTAGACACAAAATGCTGGGGTAACTCAGCGGGACAGGCAGCATCGCTGGGGAGAAGAAATAGGTGATGTTTCGGGTCGAGGCCCTTCTTATCAGGGATAGGGACTTGCCATTGGCCATGCGATATATTAGTGACTGTGCATTGTAATCCATTTCTAAAATTTGGTTGTGATGAGGATCATGGAACCACTATAGTAAGTAGATGCCAGTGTGCAGCCATCTTTATGCTTAATGCTTGTGGCTGAGAATGAATTCCGATCACTTCAGTTTTTGCTAATGTTGTTGACGCTGAACAGATAAACTCCTCTAGGTCCTACCTGCTGGAGAAAGTTGGAGTCCCCTTTATCCCGGAATCAAGGGATACGGGGAGAAAGCAGGAATGGGGTACTGATTTTGGATGATCAGCCATGATCATAGTGGTTCTGGGATCGAAGGGTCAAAAGGCCTACTCCTGCACCTATTTTTCTATGTTTCTATCTGCTGGACATCTTGTGTAGGAAGAAACTGCAGATAGACACAAAATGCTGGAGTAACTCAGCGGGCCAGGCAGCCTCTCTGGAGAGAAGGAATGGGTGATGTTTCGGATCGAGACCCTTCTTCAGTCAGGCCATCTCCTTTGACTTGTGCATGGCATTGGTCCTTCACAGTAGATTATGTTTTACTGCCCCCAGCATGATCTCACAAATCTGAGAAAGAAGACAGAGGTAAAAAAAATATTGCAACCAAGGATGATGACTAATTTTCAATGTCATGGAAGTTGGGAAGTTTCCAGGATGTTGGGATCGTGATGGAGGCCAGGAACTACCAAGGTCACCTGGCGTTTACTGATACACTGGTGAATAATTGTTCAGATATTGTTGCATTAAATAATCAATAATTAGTACCGAGCAGTACTAATCAATAATTAGTACCCAGCAGTACTAATCAATAATTAGTACCCAGCAGTATTAATCAATAATTAGTAACCAGCAACAAAAACTGCTTAAAGTAACTCGGAGAACATCTGTCTGTTGATAATTATATCCACAAATACCACTATATTTTTAGCAACATGTGCCATTTGTACAACAAAATGTCAATGTGGCAAAATCTGAAAAGTCAATAAATGCATACACTCGTTATTAATGTCCTTGTTTATTTTTGGTATGGGGAGAGAGGGGAATATTTTGCAAGATAAAGATCAGCCACGAGCAGGCTGAGCAGGCCAAGTAACCTACTTTCTAGTTTAATTTGAATTTAGTTTGGTTTGGAGATACAATGTGGAAACAGGCCCTTTGGCCCGCTGAGTCTGTGCTGATCAGCGATCATCCGTACACCAGTTCTATCCTACGTATTAGGGACAATTTACAGAAGCCAATTAACCTCCAAACCTGCACGTCTTTGGAATGTGGGAGGAAACCAGGAGGAAACCCACACATGGGAGAACATGCAAACACTGTACAGAACGCACCCGTAGTCAGGATCGAACCCAGGTCTCTGGCACTGTGAGGCTGCAACTCTACCGCTACACCACTTTCTATTATTTAAAAAAAAATGATGTAGACACTGAAGGACACAATTTTCAGGTCGTACAGCTTTTGAAGAAGAGTTAAGAAACCTTTATTCTGAAATAAATCTCATGTAAATTTTTCCCCAAATATTTGTACTTGCATGGATAGGGTGAATGGGTCTTTTTCCCAGAGAAGGGGAATCAGGAACCAGGTGACATGTGCATGGATAGGAAAGGTTTAGAGGGAGATTGGCCAATGCAGACAGGTGGGACTAGCGTAGATGGGGCATCTTGGTCGGCATGGGCAAGTTGGCCAAAGAGCCCAAAGTTGGCCAACTTGGGCGACATGGGCAAGTTGGCCAAAGGGCAACATGACTCTACGTGAAACATCAAGAGAGACCCAAAGACAAATATCAAGTCTTAAAAGATTCTCAACTGCTGGATGGCTGAACTGCTGCTGAGGTGGGGAAGGTCTTCTGATTTAAGATTGGCTGCTATAGTTGAGGCTTCTGATTTTTGCCAGTTGTGCATGCATGATGAAGAAGTCAGGCAAGTCAGGTTAATTGTACGCTGGATGACAACATTGCTTGTGTCTAAGTGCAGTGTGAACATAGTGGTCGGCACATTTCATCCTGTGTCCAGAAAGAACACCATTTCTGTGGGATTGTCCGTACAAATCTTGTATTAACCAACATAATTGGATTACTAGGCCTCTTTCATCTTGTTCTCCAACCTTGTTGAGTGTCGCTGTGTTGGGGATTTGACGTACAATTAAACCCTGTGACCATTTACCCACAGATAGACACAAAAGGCTGGAGTAACTCAGCATCTCTGGAGGAAAGGAATAGGTGGTTTAGAGTCAAGGCTCTCCTTCAGATGGTGGAAATGTGAATGAGAGATATATACGGTATTTAGGGGAAAGGGATGGAAGATATGCAAACAGCATCGATAATCAAGGAAATGCGGGGCACACATGAGGCAAGTGTGGGCTGTGGGACAGGTGACAACGGGTTATACAGACAGAGGGACTCAACAGGACGATAGTTTGATGACTAGGGTACCAGAGTTACTCCAGCCTTTTGTGCCTGTCTTCAGTTGCAACCAGCATCTGCAGTTCCTCCCTGCACCATTTACCCACAGTGCTGCATTATTCCATTGAATCCATGCTCAAGTTTCAAAAAGTAATTCCCAGAAAGACATTTTCACATTTAGATTACTCATATGATAAGTGAAGGCGATAGTGATTAGATCTACATTTGCGCTTGGTGTTACCCGTGGAACAGTGGTGGGACTCATTACGGACTTTTAATTGCACAATCAGAGTCCACACTGAGACAGAGATGCATAATCTGGGGTTGGTACTTCAGAGTGTTTACAAAGACACAAAAAGGTAAAGTGACTCAGCAGGAGAGGCAGCATCTCTGTAGAGAAGGAATGGGTGACGTTTCGGGTCGAGACCCTTCTTCAAATGATCCCTTGGCCATTTTAGGATGGGAACACGGGCAACCCGCTGGTGTCTGACCTACAATTTTTGTCCAACCGACATTACTATAAAGAAATGATCTGATGAAGATTGGCCTAGACTTCATGACCGTCATGTGTTGACTTGTCACAGTGCCTCCAATTTATAAAACAAAACCTATTTGGGAACCATATCTGAGGAAGGATGTGCTGGCTCTGGAGAGGGTCAAGAAGAGGTTTACAAGAATGATCCCAGGAATGAGTAGGTTAACCAATGATGAGCGTTTGTCAGCACTGGGCCTGTACTCACTGGAGTTTAGAAGAATGAGGGGGGGGGGGGGGGGGGGGGGGAGACCTCATTGAAACATACAGAACAGTGGAAGGATTGGATAGAGTAGGAGAGGCTGTTTCCACTAGTGGGAGAGTCTAGGACTAGAGGCCATAGCCACAGAATTAAAGGACGTTCTTTTAGGAAGAAGATGAGGAGAAATTTATTTAGTCAGCGGGTGATGAATCTGTGGATTTTTTTGCCACAGAAGGCTGTGGAGGCCAAGTCAGTGGGTATATTTAAGGCACAGATAGATTTTTGATTAGTATGGGTGTCAGAGGTTATGAGGAGAATGGGGTTAGGAGGGACAGCCATGGTTGAATGGTGGAGTAGACTGGATGGGCAGAATGGCCCAATTCTGCTCCTATTACGTATGACCTTATTTTAAATACAAACATCTTTCTCTGTCGGTATAGTTTAACTTAGCAATAGCATTCCACTACAAATGCTCCTCCCTCCTGCTACTCTTTACTTGCTGATTAATTGACAAATGGAAGTAGAATCCAGAAAAGGGATTTTTAAACATAATGAAAATAACGGGAAGATGCGTGGCTCATTTTTGATTATGGAATAGAAGTTGCACAGACAATGTGGGGAAAGAAAGGTGAAGTATGTTCAAGGGATACGGCCTCAGTAGATTGAGTGAGTCTTTGTTAACTAATTTCTGTACCCACAATATGTTTAAATATACGGATATGTCATTATTTGGTTTATTCCATTGTTATGCTCTTGTACAAAACTCTAATTTTTATGTGATTTGGCTTGTCGCAAAAAAAGATGTTTGGAAGGATTAGTGCAGGAAATATCTGTTGATCCTGCATCTGAACCTGCTCCACCACCTAAACATGCACCCTAAAAACCAACCTCCCTTTCTTCATTAACGGATTCTGATCTCTGAAGGAATGTTGTCCATCTGGCTATACGGACAAACAAAGCTATGATGCATTTTCCTTGTAAAGTTCTTTCTCGATCTTTAAAATAACCCTTAATATTAAAATTGACAATAGACAATAGGTGCAGGAGTAGGCCGTTCGGCCCCTTGAGCCAGCACCGCCATTCAATGTGATCATGCATGATCAACCACAATCAGTAACCCGTACGTGCCTTCTCCCCATATCCCCTGACTCCGCTATCTTGAAAACAGCTTTCATGGTTTAAAACTGGCTGCTCTTGTCTTTCGTAGAAGTGCTTTAAATCACTTTCAGTATTTGGGTTTCACCTTCAAGTTCTCGACATGACGGCCACAATTCTCCCAGGAGATTTCTGTTCTTTGATGCAACGCTGCCAATAATTCTCTTTGGCGTATTTGCTGGGTAAAGTGCTACACTGACACCAATGTGGACGACTCCTTTGGTCTCAGCTTTTGCTGAATATTAATCGGAAGTGTAAAGCTCAGAGGAGAAAATTGTAACAAAAAAAATCCAGCACAGTTGTGTTAAAGTTGGACAGGTTTCAAGACGTGATATTTCCTGTTCAAACTATTACATTTCTGCTCTGAAATACTGCCTCAAAGCGCAGGACTCGCACAGAGGAATACTACATTTTCGGAGAACAGATGTCACCTTTACAGCAGGTTTCCAAATCACAGTGTGATACTTGGAGATAAACTGCTTGTTTCATTTATGCAAATGTGTCAGTGAACTCAGACTATTTCATGGTTGTTTTCAGGAGATTTCTTGCCTTTAAAAATGCACAATGCTGGAGTAACTCAGTGGAGCAATGCAGGATCTCTGAGGAATATGGATAGGTGGTCTGTGTAGGAAGGAACTGCAGATGCTGATTTAAATCCTATACTCTCACACATTTATAGCGTTTGGCAAGGCAACACACAACAGCCATGAAGACCTGCCCATTCTTCATCAATCTTCACCTGACCATTTCTTTTGAGTAATGTTGGTTGTTCAAAAATTGTAGGGTAGACACCAGAGGGTACCCCGTGCTCGGAATGGACAAGGAATCATTTGTGTAGGAAGGAACTGCAGATGCTGGATTAAACTGAAGATTGACACAAAATGCTGTAGTAACTCAGTGGGACAGGCAGCATCTCTGGAGAGAAGGACTGGGTGACGTTTCGGGTCGAGACCCTTCTTCAGACTGATTGTAGTGGGGAAGATGGGTCTCGACCAAAAACGTCACACATTCCTTCTCTCCAGAGATGCTGCCTGTCCCGCTGGGTTACTCCGGCGTTTTAGGTCTATCTATGGATAGGATAGGTGACCATTTGGTTGGTGACCCTTCTTCAGACTGTTTGTGGTGGGGAACGAAAAGCTGGAAAAGAGTTGGTTTGGGAACACTTTTTTTATAAACCGGCATCTACAGTTTCTTGTATATCTGAATTGTTACTTCAGCTGATTCCTGTTTTGAAAATGTGGCTACTATTCTTTTCCGGCACGTGTTTTTAAAAAGGTTGGCTACCTATATTTCTTTTTAAAATAAGATTGAGATAATGTGGTTTTTGTTGAAGCGTTTGTAGTCATGTCGTTTCCCTTCTTTATTCCGGGCATTTTAGACTGTTGTGTACTGTCGTCAATGTCTGTGCACTGTGAGTGTGCACTTTGTATATGGATGCTCCCCGATTCACGATGCTTCGTCTTACGATATCTCGACTTTACGATGGTGCAAACACTGGGCAATATCAGCGAGCCGCAGCTCGCCTCCGGTCACGTGATCACACTGTATTAAATGCGTTTTCGACTTACGATATTTGCCATTTACGATGGGTTTATCGGAACGTGACCCCATCGTAGGTTGAGGAGCAGCCATAGTTATAACTAATACAGTAATGTTATTTGAATATCTAAGAGAACCTGTGTGCAAACCAAAACTATGCAAGACTCTTAAAACATCATGAGCATCAGGGCAACATGGCTTAATGATTCAGTGTTTTTTTACCACTTCTGTTTGGCAGATGGCAGTCGCAAACCAATATTTTAGCAGCACTTTAAGTTTGTGAGACATTGTCATTAAATGAAATAAAATCACTCAACTGCAGCTTTATAAATAGCCCGACCAAACGTGCGGCTTGTGTGCAGGTTTTTTTAAAAAGAACTCCTGGTCTTTTAGTACGAGACCTTAGACAGGAAATTTTGACTAATTACGAGGGGTGGAAGTCTCAATAATAGCTGATCTGTGAAAGCAACAAGTCGCGGAGGTGAAGCTTCAACTCTGTAAATGCTGATTTGCAAATGTTTTCGTAAACATATTTTGTGATCCGAATGGGAAAAATTGCCAAGTATAGCAGCAAACTTCCAATTCATGTGCGATTTTCAAAGGCATTATTGGCGGTGAAAGAAGATGCTTTGATATGATAATTTGATTTGATATAGTATTTTTTTAATTAGCATAATTTCATGAAAGCTTGTTTTGCCAATATTCGTTGAGAGTCACAGAGCCACAAAACTGGATGAAGTTTTGTTCCCCCCCACACTATCCATTTTGTAACCCCCAATGATGTTACACTCCAAAGCTGGGCAGATTGGACAATCTTTCAGCCGAGAGGTTTGTATCAGCATGAAAGAAGGGAACAGCATTGAGAGGCTGTGGCACCCTTCTGTTGAGGTTATATTCAATCTTTTTCCTCTCTATTTCACACTGTATGAAGGATTTATATCTGGGCTCATTCTCCTCTTATCCACCCCCTGTTTGTGGAATTAGAAGCCCACAGAGCATTTATTCTGCATGTCTGGCACAAGCATATGGTTTTGCGAGTGAAAGGGAATGAGGTGGAGCTGAACAAATGTCCGAGGGGAAACATCCTATAAATGTGTCCAGTGGTGTAATTTTTAACTTTTTCTGGCAGTTCTGTGTGCTGATGCCATCACGATCTTATCTGACAGGTTGTTTAAATGGCAGCATCAAGCCAACAAGATTTTGGGGGGCATTTTGCTGTTCCTTGTGCTGTAACTACCTTTGTGAGAAGTGAACTAATTTATTTCCAGCTTCCGTTCCTGGCATTGGGGTTTTAATTGATGGAGGTCCTAGTCAATGTGTGCTGTATGTGGCCTCTTCTAACACCCAAACCGTGATGTGACCCTTCCCCAACATGCATTCACTATATCTATAGTGTCCACCTGTGCATCAAGATATGCACTGAAATAGTAAGATTAAACGAGAACTTACCAGTTCGAAGTTTGATCGTTATTTTATGAGGAGTACGTTGAGGGAATACGTGAAGAACCCCGCCAGGACGCACGCGTGTCATTCTTCAAAGCAGCGGTGTGAAATCTCAGATAACTGTAATGACTGAACATAGTAAGATTATAGATGAAGATACCAGTTGAGTATATGATCAAGGGTGGGAGCGGAGGGCACGTAATCCCTCAACGTATTCCTCATAAAATAACGATCAAACATCGAACTGGTAAGTTCTCGTTTAATCTTACTATTTTACTTCGTAGTCACGTGAGTGACTATGTGAAGATTTCAAAGCTCAGTGATTTCATGCCGTGGAAACGAGTCCATGCATCACATCTTCCTTAATTGACTAAGTGAGGAATTGTGTTAACATGTTTAAACATGAATCCGACATTGAAATCCATGATAAAGTTATTAACAACAAATTATAGCCCTATTTCATGGGGTGAATCATATTATAGAACTTAAAATTGATTCTGCAAAGTTCCAGGTTTAACCACTGGTTTATGGTAGAATTATTGGAACGTTTTTTCCCTTGACCATCCTGTTGTCTCCAGGATTTGTTCCATCGGTACGTCCAACTCCATAGCTGCCGATGTAGCTGCAGCCCTGGTGGAATGAGATTTGAATATGTTAGTATCCACTCCAGCTGTTGTTAAAACCTGTTTCAGCCATCTGGAAATAGCTTGAACCAACACTTTTTTGTGGGGTTGCTTGTGGCTGATTAGTAGTGCCATCTCTTTGCCTCTGATGTTTTTGGTGTTCTCCATATATAACAATGAATATCTTATTATACAGAGACGATCATCTATAGGGTAAGTCCTAAATTCTATTTTGAGGCCTGATGGTCCCGGTCTGTTCTGTTTGACTAATTTGTGAGCATGAAAAGTTATATTTCTTGTTGAAGAAGTCATATTGTCCAGCCTTAACTTATGTAAAGACTGTACCCTTTGTGCTGTGACCAAAGCCATCAGCATGACTGTTTTATGCGTCAGTTTTTGCAGGGACAGAGCTGTTGCTGAAGACTAGTTCCTTAGCAACGTTAGGACAATACTCACATCCCATATTTGAGAGTACCTGGTTCTTGGGGGATTGATATTAAAAAATTCCACATATGTTTGGTTACCAGGGGGTGAGTCCCAACAGAATGACGCTCTGATCCTCGCCATAGAAATGCTGAAAGGGCACTTCTGGCGCAGTTAATGGCACTGTAACTGAGCCCCTCATCATAATAGAGGCCTGCCAGGAATTCCAGAACAGACGTTTTGTTCGTCGTACAGTAGTGATGTTGTTCCTAGAACAATATTTCCCACTTCCTGATGTGGACGCGATATAGTTTCTTCGTGGACTGCCTGTGAGCCGCTGTATATGTTCATTGTTCATTGTTCGGCTCATTAGTCCCAGGTCCGGAAATGGTTACTTAAAATTCTGCTACACGAAATATAACACGAACACATTTGTCCTATTATGGTAGGGATGATTTTCCCCCCCGTTACGGGATGAACCAACTATCTGGTTATTTCGTAACGGAGAGCCATGTTCAGTTGTATTTTGCGTAATACCCGACTGATGAGGCCGAAAGGAGGGAATGCATAGAAAGAACTATCCCCCCCCCCCACCCCCCTCAATGCAGCGAGAAGGCGTCCATCGCTGATGTCCCAGTCTGATTCCCAAGAAACACAGATAGGCAACTGGTGATTAAGCCGAGATACAATAGATCAATCTCTGGTGTTTCATATCATGCTACAATACCAGCAAACACTTTGCGGTCCAACATCCATTCGATGTTTGTCATGAATTTGCGTGACCTGGTGTCTGCCACTAAATTTGAGGTTACTTGGTAGGTAACTAGCTGATATTCACCGACCACACCACCATTGTTGGAATAATAGTGCGTAAGGATGAATCAGAGTACATGAAGGAGATTGGCAAAAATGATTGAGTGGTTTGAGAATAATGATCTCAAATGCAATGTTGGCAAGGCCAAGGAGCTGACTGGTGACTTCAGGAGGGCAAAGCCAGGGATCCATGAACCTGTCTTCATCTTCGGGACAGTGGTGGAGAAAGTCAACAGTTTCAAGTTCCTGGGCATGGATATCTCTGAAGATCTGTCCTGGGCCCAGCACATTGTTGCCGTCACAAAGCCTCTACTTGCTTAGAAGATTGGGGATATTTGAGATGTTGATGAATATTCTTTAGAACCTTTACAGGTTTGCAACTTACTGAATGATGAAAGGCATAGATAGAGTGGATGTGGAAAGGATGTTTCCACTGGTGGGAGAGTCTAGGACCAGATGTTTTAGCCTCAAATATTAAGGGTGCTCTTTTAGAAAGGAGGTGAGGAGGCACTTCTTTAGTCAGAGGATAGTTAATCTATGGAACTTATTGCCACAGATGGGCTGTGGAGGTCAAATCAGTGGATATTTTTAAGGCAGAGATAGACAAATTCTTGATTGGAACGGGTGTCAGGGTTATGGGGAGAAGGCACGAAAATGGGATTAGGAGGCAGAGATTAGCCATGATTGAATGGCGGAGTAGACTCGATGGGCCGAATGGCCTACTTCTACTCCTGTAATTTGCAAAATGGTTTACAAGAGAAAACATACTAACAGGTTGCATTGTGGGCTGGTTTAGCAACATGAACATCTAGGAATGAAGAATGCTACAAAGAGTGGTAGTCATTGGTATGGACATTGCTCCATCACACGTACTGATCTGCCCGTCATCGATAGGAGGTTCTGCCTCAAAGGCAGCCAATATCATCAAAGACCGACACCACGTTAGCCATGCTCACGCTTTGCAAGTGCCATTTGGGAGAAGATACAGGCTCCTAGAAACCATGAGCTCCAGATTTAATAGGAGCTTTGTGCCAATAACCATCAGGCTCATGAACACTGCACAACATGAACAACATCAGCAACAATAAATTCTGTGAACGGTGTCTTGGGCTGCATTACAGACTTGAATGTAGACACAAAATGCTGGAGGAACTCAGGTGAGGCAGCATCTCTGGAGAGAAGGAATGGGCGACGTTTCGGGTTGAGACCCTTTTCCAGACTGATCTTGGGGAGGGGGGGAGGGGGGAGGTTGGGACAAAGATAGATTGTAGGCAGTCAGAAAGACTAGAGGGAGAACAGGGAAGAGGGAGGGGATGGAGAGAGGGAAAGCAAGGACTATCTGAAGTTAGAGAAGTCAATGTCCTTACCGCTGGGGTGTAAACTACCCAAGCGAAATATGAGGTTATGTCTACTTACGGACTTGAATGTTGCACTAGTATTTACCTAGTATTACTATTATTAAGTTATAATATTGATTATGATATATTTATCTGTGTATTTTGCATTAATGAGTTTGTTAAGCAGCAAACAAGAATTTCATTATTCCATTCCCGGCACAAATGACAATGAACTTTTTTGGCTCTTGACACCTCACCTTATGTAATACGTAATTTTGGGCTTAGACTATTACTTAGATACTGCAGCTCCAAAGAAGGGGTCCATTCTTTACAGATAAAACAAATGGTAAATTATCTTCTGCTTTCATTTTGGTTTCTAAATTAGCTTTAAAAGCAAGTTGTTGTTTGAGGAAAGTTGAGCATTCCATCAGTCAGTGCGACGCTCGCACAAAGCCCCGTGCGAACAGTTACTTTCCTTGCTTGATTTTATTTGAATTAACTTTAAAGCTTAAGTTTGAAACAAAAACCACATGACAAGTGTGGGATTTATAAAACTACAAAAGGGTATTTGTAGAAGTTTGGCTGGCGTGGCGTGTTGGCAGAATGAACCTGGATTCACACACTGAAATGGTGTGCCGAAAGCCAGCTCTGTCTGCAAGCTTCTGCTGAAAATAAGTTGGCAAACTTTCAATGTCATCTCAGAGAGAAGTTGTTATCCAATGAATTTGGCTGACAACCTCTCACTTAGGGAGGTGACAAAAAGAAACTGCTAGAATGGAGGAGCAGCAGATGGCTTCCTGAATTTAGATGTGGGTGTCTAAATCTAGACGGGAACAAGGAAATTAGTGTGTGGCAGATGCACGGTGCTACATTTTGCCGCTGCCATGTTTTGATGAAAAATGCTTTCCAGTGTTGTCACCTATCAATTTTTTTTGCCGATTCACCCATAAAATGATTTAAAATTATGAAAGTGGTTCACAAATCGATAAATTGTTTCCATGGTTTTATTATGACTTGGTTTGATTTTAATTACTGTTGTTGTTCTGCAAGCATTTACTACTGCAGTATAAACAAGGGGTATAAAATCTTGGAGGGAAGGAACTAGAGATCATGGATAGACAACTTGATTCCTATGCTAACACACATTTCTATCGGGGTTAAATTTGTTGCCTATTCGCTCAAGTAGTTGTGATTTTCACCCAGAGAGTTGTGAAACTGTGGAATTCTCTGCCAATGCACTGGATGTTTTCAAGAGAAATTTAGCTCTCAGGGCTAACGGATATAGGGGGAAAAGCAGGAACGGGGTACTGATTTTAGATGATCAACCATGATCATATTGAATGGCGGTGCTGACTCGGTAGGCCGAATGGCCTACTCCTGCACCTATTTTTCAACGTATTCTATGTTTTCCATTCACTGGTGTTTAAGTTTTGTGTTACTGATGACAACCAATTACTCCTCCCTGCTAATCAATAGATGGCAAGGTAACGAATTAATTCATGGTAATTTGGAATATTTTCAATTTTTTTTTCTCTCCTTTCCCCCCCGGAGATTATACATATTGGTTTATTTTTTAATTTATCTGTAACCCCCCCTTTACCATTTGCATTTCGTAGCTCAGTCTCTATTAACAAAGTGTATACCTGCGTCTCTGCATGTAAATGACCAAATTCCTCATGATCTTTTATATTGCTTTAGAGATACAGCATGGAAACTTTAGAGATACAGCTTTGGCCCACTGAGTCCGCGCCGACCAGCGATCCCCACACATTAACACTATCCTACACACACTGGCAACAATTTACAATTAAACCGAGCCAATTAACCTACAAACCTGTACGTCTTTGGATTGGGAGGAAACCGAAGATCTCGGACAAAACCCCACGCAGGTCAGGGGGAGAACGTACAAACTCCGTACAGACAGCACCCGTAATCGGGATGGAACCCGGGTCCCTGGTGCTGCAAGGCAGCCACTCTAGCGCTGCGCCATCGTGCCACCACTCTTTATCTGTGGCCGTTTGTGGCAAGGATCTTCTCACACAAGTGGTTGCAATGGAAGGAGCTGATATCTGCTCACTTGTTTCCAAGAAGACAACGTAGCCTGACATTTAAAGAACAGGTTGTCTTATCCACTGTGTTAGGAAAAGCCAATGTAAGTGTGAGGGGGGGGGGGGGGGGGGGGGGGGGGGGGGGGGGGGGGGGAGCTTGTGGATTTGGAGCAAAGTCTTTCGCTTTTCCTATGTATGTTCACAAAGGGTTCCAGCACTGTATGAAGTGCCCGAGGGGCACAAATCTTGTCAAAATCCTCACGCACCTTCTCTGTTTTTACAGGAGAGCCAGAATTTAAATACGTTGGCAACATGCATGGGAACGAGGCAGTGGGAAGAGAGCTGCTTGTCTTCCTGGCACAGTATCTATGCAATGAGTACCAGAATGGAAATGAGACGATTGTCAACTTGATTCATAGCACGCGGATTCACATTATGCCCTCCATGAATCCTGATGGCTTTGAGAAGGCTTATTCACAGGTAAATCCAGACCATATAATGAAATTAGATTAGATTATTGTCATATACACGAGGGTGCAATCAAATTCCTAGTTCACATGAAGCTCACAGAGTAAAGAATATACCTACAGTAATGATAAATGCAACAATATGTTAGTGCCAGATTGCATTGCAAAATCCAAATAGTGCAAAATAATATTAATATGCATTAACAGAACAACCCAATGAGACAGAGCTAAAAGAAAGAGCAGATAGACACAAAATGCTGGAGTAACTCAGACTGAAAAAAGGACTCGACCCAAAACGTCACCCATTCCGTCTTCCGTCAATGCTGCCTGACCCGCTGAGTTACTCCAGCATTTTGTGTCTATCTTTGGCTTAAATCAGTATCTGCAGTTCTTTCCTACACATAAGCGGAAGAGTACGTGGCAGTATCTAAAGGTTTGAAACAATGATTCCTTCAGGAGTCAGATAGCAACCATGCAAGGTATATTCCTTTGGATAGACAAAAAAGCTGGAGTAACTCAGCATGCCAGGCAGCAACTCCGGAGAGAAGGAATAGGTGACGTATCGGGCCGAGATCCTTCTTCCACTGAAGAAGGGTTTCGACCCGAAAAGTCTCCTCTTCCTTTTCTTTTTCTCCAATGATGCTGCCTGTCCCGCTGAGTTACTCCAGCTTTATGTGTCTTATCTTCGGTTTAAACCAGCATCTGCAGTTCCGACATATATTCCTTTGGATACTTGTAATGATTTTGATCCCTCTCAATACCTCTTTAGAAGGAGAGTTAATGGATAAAAATGTGTTTAGAAACATTGATATTTTAAAATGTTGAAATGTTATGCTTGTACTTAAACCGAGTCTTTTCACTCCGTTGAACATCCTTCTGCTATTGAAGCATGGTTTCTTTCTTTATGTGAGCCTACACTGTAACATTCAGCAAGGTATTCAAAGATGCAATCAGTATGGCCAAGGCTGGTGATATTGCCACCTGATTCATTTTCCATTGGGAATCAAAGAACCACCTTTACAGCCTACACCAGGACTGGCAATGGCAGCTGGTGTGGAATCGCAGGTCTGAAATCAGCAACTCAGCATGCACTGTGTAGAATCAGAATCAGAATCATATTTTATTCGCCAAGTATGTTTTACACCATACAACGAATTTCACTGGCCAGGTCGGTCATACAATTAAAACAACCAGAGAGCAGTGCTGAACTACTATCTACCTCATTGGTGACCTTCGGACTATCCTTGATCGGACTTTGCTGGCTTTATCTTGCACTAAACGTTAATCCCTTATCATGTATCTATACACTGTAAATGGCTCGATTATAATCATGTATTGTCTTTCTGCTGACTAGTTACACGTGACAATTAAACTAAACTGAACTGAGATTCTTGTGGTGATGAGGGAAATATAATCCAAATACATTCTTATTCATCTACCGCCTCCTGCATGAACGTCTGACCAATGACTGTGGGTAAATGGAGCTAATGGAACGAATGGGATCAGTATAGACATGTACAACAGACAGCATGAACATGGTGGCTGACGGGCATGTTTCTGTGCTTACATAATTCAATGATTCTCTAGTGTGTGAGCGTGCATGCTAGGAAGCCGTCCATAGCACACCGTGGGTGATCACGGTAGCGCAGCGGTAGAGTTGCTGCCTTACAGTGAATGCAGCGGCGGAGACCCGGGTTCGATCCCGACTACAGGAGTTTGTACGTCCTCCCTGTGACCTGCGTGGGTTTCCTCCGAGACCTTCGCCTTCCTCCCACACTCCAAAGACGCACAGGTTTGTAGGTTATTTGGCTGGGTATGTGTAAATTGTCCATAGTGTGTGTAGCAAAGTGTTAATGTGCGGGGATCGCTGATCGGTGCAGACCCAGTGGGCTGAAGGGCCTGTTTCCACGCTGTATATCTAAACTAAACTAAGCTAAACAAGGAACTGCAAATGCTGGAATCTTGTGGAGAGCATAAAGTGGTATCTCATTAGTACTATCTCTGGAGCACGTCGATAGGCAAAATTATGTGTCGGGACCCTTCCCTGACCCGAAATGTGGACTCTCAGTGTTCTCCAGAGACCCTTCACCTGACCCGTTAAATTACTCCAGCAGTTTGTGCTGTACATATATGATGCAATGTGGCAAAAAAAATCCCAAATCCAAAATCCTAGAGCAGTTTCAAGGTTATCTCCTCTGTACTGATTTTGCTCTCTGTCTTTAGTATAATGAAAACGTTAAGTTCTGTCTTAAGAGTTAATTCTTTTTAGCAGCTTATGCATGTTTCTGTAGATATATTTATAATTTCTTCTTTCTCTGAGAACATCTGATCCTGTTTATCCTGTTCAATGACAGCTGGTTTCTTTAGTCATTTGCAAATTTAGTTTAGTTTAGAGAGAGCGTGGAAACAGGCCCATCAGCCCACTGAATCCACCCCACACATTATCCTACACACACCAGCGACAATTTACACTTATGCCAAGCCAATTTACCGACAAACCTGTATGTCTTTGGAGTGTGGGAGGAAACCGAAGATCTCAGGGAAAACCGCTCGCAGGTCACGGGGAGAACGTACAAACTCCGTACAGACAGCACCTGTAGTCGGGATCGAACCTGGGCCTCCGGCGCTGCAAGTGCTGCAGCTTTACCGCTGCGCCACCGTGCCGCCCCAAATTTTCAAGGAAAATGTAGACACTTGCATTGAGGACACCATTCATTGCCACAGCTGATTGATGGTGTCCAGTCTTCCCCTGTTTTTCTGAAATCAGCAACTCAGCATGCACTGTGTAGAATCAGAATCAGAATCATATTTTATTCGCCAAGTATGTTTTACACCATACAACGAATTTCACTGGCCAGGTCAGTCATACAATTAAAGCAACTGATCACTCAAAACACATTTTAACATGAACATCCACCATAGTGGCTACTACACATTCCTCACTGTGATGGAAGGCGAAATAAAGTTCAAGGCCTTTTCCTTAGTTCTTCCTCAGTCGTGGGCCTTGAGCCCCAGTTGACGGGACGGTCTTGACTCCCGTAGCCAGCAGCGTTCGGACATCTCCGGGAAGGTAGGAACCCGAAGAAAAGTTTCCCCCGATCCCCTCCCCCCTCCCCCCACACAAAACAAACCGAGCTACATTAAAACACACTTTCAACAAACGCTAAAAATAATAAAAAGATGAAAAAACGAACAGACTGCCAGCAGGGCGGCCATCTCCCCCGGCGCCCCCTGGTGGTACAACTGTAGGAAGGAAATGCGGATGCTGGTTTAAACCGAAGATGGACACAAAAAGCTGGAGTAACTCAGTGGGTTAGGCAACATCTCTGGAGAGAAGGAATTGGTGACGCTTCGGGTCGAGACCCATATACGGGTCGATGTTTGTCTATATCTCTCATTTGCCTTTCAGTCTGAAGAAGGATCTCGACCCAAAACGTCACCCATTCCTTCTTTCCAGAAACCGCTGCCTGTCCCACTGAGTTACTCCAGCATGGACTGATGTTTCATTTGGGAACTGTGAGGTGTCCACTTCGTCATTGAGTCAAACAGCATGGAAATAAAGCCTTCAGGCCAAGTTATGCATTCCGATCTCAAATAATCCCATTTGTCTGACTTTGGCCCATATCGCTCTAAACCTTTCCTATCCTTGTACTTATCCAGGTGCCTTTTAGCTGCTGTTCTAGAACCTGCCTCAAATACCTCCACTGGCAGCTCATACTACACATCTAGCACCCTCTGTGTGAAAATATTGCCCCTCGGGATCCCATTCCATTTTTTCCCTCTCACCTAAAATGTATGTCCTCTAGTTCTTGATTCACCTGTGCTTGGTAAAATACTAGCCTCTCAATTTCCATCATGTTTTTATACACCTCCATAATACCAGAGAATACAGAGAAGTGTGAGGTGTTGCATTTTGGGACGTCGAACACGGGCAGGACGTACACAGTGAATGGTAAGCGTGGTAGTGTTCTAGAGCACAGGGATCTAGGAGTACAGGTGTATGGTTCCTTGAAGGTCGAGTCGCAGGTAGATAAGATGGTCAAAAAGGCTTTTGGCACTTTGGCCTTCATCAGTCAGAGTATTGAGTATAGACGTCGGGAGGTCATGTTGCAGTTGTATAAGACGTTGGTGAGGCCGCATTTAGAATATTGTGTTCAGTTCTGGGCACCATGTTATAGGAAAGATATTGTCAAGCTTGAGATGGTTCAGAAAAGATTTACGAGGATGTTGCCAGGACTAGAGGGCGTGAGCTATAGGAAGAGGTTGAGTAGGCTGGGTCTCTATTCCATGGAGCGTAGGAATGTAAGGGGAGATCTTATAGAGGTGTACAAAATCATGAGAGGAATAGATCGGGTAGATGCACAGTCTTTTACCCCGAGTAGGGGAATTGAGGACCAGAGGACATAGTTTCAAGGTGAAGGAGAAAATATTTATTATCCGAGGGTGGTGGGTGTATGGAACAAGCTGCCAGAGGAGGTAGTTGAGGCTGGGACTATCCCATTGTTTATAAAACAGTTGGACAGATACATGGATAGGACAGGTTTGGAGGGTTACGGACCAAGCACAGGCAAGTGGGACTAGTGTAGCTGGGACATTGTTGGCTGGTGGGCCTGCTTCCACACTGTATCACTCTATGACCATCCGTTAGCCAGCTGTGCTCCAAGAAATAGAATCCATGTCTGCCCAATCTTTCCCTATTGTTCAGCCCCATTGAATCCTGGCAACATCCTTGTCAAATCTTTGCACTCTTTCCAGCTTACTGACATCCTTCCTACAACAGGGGGATACAACTGGACACAATGCTCCAACTGTGGCCTTACTAATGCCTTGTGCACCGTAACATAATGTCCCAAATGCTGCACTCAATAAAAGACACAAAGTGGTGGAGTAACTTTGCGGGCCAGGTAGCCTTTCTGGGGAACCTTTATAGGTGACTTTTCGGGTTGGGACCCTTCTTCAGATTGATTGTGTTGGTGGTGAGGGGAGACAGCGGAAGAGTGGAGGGGGAAGGATGACATTTGTGAGAAAGAACTGCAGATGCTGGATAAATTCGAAGATAGACACAAAATGCTGGAGTAACTCAGCGGGTGAGGCAGCATCCATGGAGAGAAGGAATGGATGACGTTTCGGGTCGAGACTCTACTTCAGACTGATGTCGTGGGGGGGGGGGGCGGAAAAAGATAGAGACTGTGAGGAGACAGAAGGATGTAGGAGAACTTGGAAGGGGGAGGGGAAACAGGGAGAAAGCAAGGCCTATCTGAAATTGGAGAAGTTAATGTTCATACCACTGGGCTGTAAACTACCCAAGTGAAATATGAGGTGCTGTTCCTCACTTTGACAATGGAGGAGGCCCAGGACAGAAAGGTCAGATTGAGAATGGGAGGGGGAGTTGTAGTGCTGAGCAACTGGGAGATCAGGTTGGTTATGCTGAACTGAGCGGAGGTGTTCAGCCAAACCATTGCCGAGCCTGCACTTGGTCTCACCGATGTAGAGAAGTTGATACCTGAAACAGCGGATGCAGTAGATGAGGTTGGAGGAAGTGCAAGTGAACCTTTGCCTCACCTGGAAAAACTGATAAGGTCCTTGGATGGAATTGAGGGGGGAGGTAAAGAGACAAGTGTTGCATCTCCTGCAGTTGCAGGGGAAGTACCCGGGGAGGGGATGGTTTGGGTGGGAAGGGCCGAATTGACCAGGGAGTTATGGAGGAAATGGTCTCTGCGGAAAGCAGAAAGTGGTGGAGATGGGAAGATGTGGCCAGTAGTGGGGTCCCATTTGAGGTGGTGAAAATGTCAGAGGATTATATGTTGTATGTGACGGCTGATGGGGTGGAAGGTGAGAACAAGGGGGACTCTGCCCTTGTTACGAATAGGGGGAGGGGTAGTAAGAGCAGAGCTGCGGGATATGGAGTAGACCCTAGTGAGAGCCTCATCTAAAATGGAAGAGGGGAACCTCTGTTCCCAAAGAATGAGAATATCTCCGATGCCGTAGTATGGAACACCTCATCCTGGGCACAGATGCGGCGTAGACAGAGAAATTGAGAGTAGGGGATAGAGTCCTAACAGGAAGCAGGGTGGGAAGAAGCATAGCCAAGATAACTATGGAACTCGGTTGGTTTGTAGTAGATGTTGGTCAGTAGTCTGTTACCTGCGATGGAGATGGTGAGATCTAGAAGCGGTAGGGAAGTTTTGGAAATGGTCCATGTTAATTTGAGTGCCGGATGGAAATTAGTGGTGAAGTGGATGAAGTCAGTGAGTTCTGCATGGGTGCAGGAGGTAGCACGAATGCAGTCATCAATGTAGCAGAGGTAGAATTGGGGAATAGGACCAATTTTTTTAAAACATTTTTTTTACATTTACACCAAGTCAATTAACCTACAAACCGGTACGTCTTTGGAGTGTGGTAAACCCCTCGCACGTCACGGGGGAGAACGTACAAACTCCGTACAGACAAACACCCGCAGTCGGTATCAACCCGGAACTTTGGCGCTGCATTTGCTATGAGGCAACAACTCAGTCGCTGCATCTCTGTGCCCACCCCCCCCCCCCCCCCCCCCCACCCAGGACCCCCCCCACCCCCCCCCCCCCATTGTGACCCATTAGGACACGCAATAATTTTATCCCTTCCTGCGCCTCTCCCCCCTGCCCCCCTTCTTCCCTCCTCTGGCTTCACAATTCGCACCACTTCTATTCTTATCTCACACCTTTTACTGTGTTATTTTTGATTTTCATTTACTTCCGGATGGGCAGACGTGAGTTACATGGGGCGAGGAATTCAATGTTGCCTGATGTTCAGGGACATTAATGGGAGTTTAAAACATTGGATCCTGGCACCATCTTGTGGACAGAAAAGATATTGACTCAAAATATTGTTGTCAGGATAGTTCTGCTGGAAGATGGCATCTGTGTTACTTCACAATGTTTTTGACAC